>NC_072424.2:108262500-108432500 GCF_028878055.3 Symphalangus syndactylus
AGTGGGGCATGAAGAAACATCCTTATTCCTTCCCAGATTCTAACAAAATGGAGAACAGGCTCACAAACTATCAGCTTCATTAGTTGTTAATCACCCCTGGACTTAGAGGCTTCTGTAAACTATTGTGGTCATATAGCTTAGACTAAGCCAATGGGACCTTCTTTCCCCTGATTCTTGGGGATTGGTTGTGAACACCAAATATACAGTGCAGCTATCAAGTACACTTGTCTATTCTAACCTCCTGCAAGATGAGCATGCTGGCCTCATGTACCCAGTCATTGTTGAAAATCATAATGTTCTGAGTCAGGGTCCCTATTTTGTCAGAGAACACATATCTGACCTAGCCAAGCTCCTTATTAAGGGTGATGGTACGAGCCTGTGCTGGTATGTTCTTTGCTGCATAAAACATCTTCCAGGACAGAGAGAGAGTGACCAAGAATAGGCCTATCTATGATGGAGGAACAGATGGGCTTCTGGTAAGAGAGTAGCAGGAAGTTAAAATGAGGGCTTGAGTGAATAACCATGCCCCTCATCTGATTTCATGGAAGTTCATGGGGGCAAAAGGGCCTGCCATGCATGAACCGTGTACCCTACCCACCAAAAACCTGGGACATTCTGCTTTCTGGGGGCAGGAAGTATAAGAGGTCAGAATAGGTCTCCCTGATCTTCACCCCTTGTGGATAGAAGAACAGAAGTCTTTAGTTATGCGAATGTTAGATGGAAGGAAAAATAACTAACAGATACTGATTAGTATAGATCTACAGTTACAAACTGCTTTCATATAAATATCTAGTCAATCCTTGTAATCATTTTGTGAAGAAAACTGTTTTTCCTATGAAAACAACAAATACATTTTATTCTCCTTTACTAAAAAGAAAGCCAAGGTCCGAGGAGACTACATGGCTAGCCCAAGGTCACCACAGTATCATTGTTATTATAAAACCAGGACATAAACTAGGCTTCTGACTGCAATTCACTCTCTTTGTACCAAGAGTGTTTTCAGGAAGAAATCTTGGAGATCATCCTGCCCAAGCTCCAGAAGACAAACCTCAGGCAATGGTGAATCTTCCATGGTTTTTATTAGGGCCTGCAATCCCAGGGAAGCAAGAGTGAGGGAAAAGGGAAGTTGGACAGGAGAGGAGTGAGAACCAAAGTGTATGTGACTGAGTCAGCCACTGCTTTGTAGCAAGCTAAGACAGCATTTGAGGGTATACTCTTTGTCAAGCACTGTTACAGGATTTTACATGTAATAACTCTTTTAACCCTTGCAATAACCCTATAAGCTATGTAATTATTCTCACTTTATACAAATAAGGAACTAAGGTGCAGAGAGGTTACACACCTTGCTCATGATCACTCTGCTAGCAAGTGCCAGGCTGGAGCTTAAAGACTGCTGTATGTTGCCAGACACTGTACACTCAACCCCTCTGCTCCCCTGGCTCTCTAGTACTGGAGCTTTCACACAGATGGTAAGTGGAAGAGGCAGGGGTTGGCCCATCCTCCCATGGCAAATCTGAAGCATTGATTAGTATGTATATACATTATATACCACCCAACCCTGAATGAAAGCTGCTTTGGGGCAGAAAATGTTCAATTCAAATCTACTGTATGAAATCTACCTAATCACTAGTAGAAGCATACTTAGATACAATAGAATACATACTTTAATATTTAATAGAATACTTCTATTGTATTAAAGATTGTTTTAAAGTTTTATTTGGGCAGGAGTTGAGAGCAGAGAGCAAGGGCTGCTTTCATATTTAGGATATATTCTTTTGCAAGTGGCATTCTGATCAAAATTCTCAGATAATCAAAAGAACATTGATTTTTGGGCATCAGCCCATTTATTTCTCCTGGTATAAGTAACAAAATCCTAGAATAAAAAGTAAACAAGGCAGAATCAGGGCCATGGAGTCCTCTTAGTGATGAGAGGATAACAGTGCCACACAAAACCCCAAGATCACTTGGTATTAATTTATAGACATGTCTATGAAGTAATTCAGTTGAGTAGGTATATTTTCATTGACATTAATCACTGTAAAGTCTGTTGTGAAAGGCATAATCACAAAAGCTAGTTGACAACCAATCCCTAGTCTCCGAGGAACAGATAGCACTCAAAATAGATGACGTTTGTTGTACAGGTGTAACAAAGGCTACAGTGTCTTGCTTACGAGTCTTCTTCAAGATTTAGTGAATCTTTGAAGAATTCGATGTCCTCTAAGAGGAGCTTCAGGGACATTCAGGAATGTCACAAGATAAAAATTTTCTAAGAACTACCAGTTTTTACAGGAAGGATTCTTAGTGTTCAACCATTGATTTACCTTATGTAGGTGACACCAGAGATGACAGCATGCTTTCCAGAGACTTTTGAAGTATAGTGATTTGTGGAGAATAGCGTTATATAAAATCCATTTATAAAAACAACTCTGTTTGCATCTCTAAAGCTGTAACTAAGTCAATGTTTTAATTTCCTTGGTTATGACATTTTAAAAACACTCACTCCATCAAAAGCAGGGACTTTAAATATTTAGTGTATTCCCAGTGCAAAGAACAGTCCGGCCAGTAGAAATGTACAATATATATAATTGGCTCAAGTCTGGCTGCTCACCACTCAGAGGCAGAAAATAGGAGAAGCCAGGTGTGGTGAAAGGAAAGCAACTTTATTCAAATGCTAGCAGTTGGGGAATGGCTCAGCTTATGCACTTTAAAAACCATTCCAAGATCAGACCTAAAACCATAAAAACCCTAGAAGAAAACCTAGGGAATACCATTCAGGACATAGGCATGGGCAAGGACTTCATGTCTAAAACACCAAAAGCAATGGCAACAAAAGTCAAAATTGACAAATGGGATCTAATTAAACTAAAGAGCTTCTGCACAGCAAAAGAAACTACCATCAGACTGAACAGGCAACCTACAAAATGGGAGAAAATTTTCACAACCTACTCATCTGACAAAGGGCTAATATCCAGAATCTACAATGAACTCAAATTTACAAGAAAAATACAAACAACCCCATCAAAAAGTGGGCGAAGGATATGAACAGACACTTCTCAAAAGAAGACATTTATGCAGCCAAAAAACACATGAAAAAATACTCATCATCACTGGCCATCAGAGAAATGCAAATCAAAACCACAATGAGATACCATCTCACACCAGTTAGAATGGCCATCATTAAAAAGTCAGGAAACAACGGGTGCTGGAGAGGATGTGGAGAAATAGGAACACTTTTACACTGTTGGTGGGACTGTAAACTAGTTCAACCATTGTGGAAGTCAGTGTGGCGATTCCTCAGGGATCTAGAACTAGAAATACCATTTGACCCAGCCATCCTATTACTGGGTATATACCCAAAAGACTATAAATCATGCTGCTATAAAGACACATGCACACGTATGTTTATTGTGGCACTATTCACAATAGCAAAGAGTTGGAACCAACCCAAATGTCCAACAACGATAGACTGGATTAAGAAAATGTGGCACATACACACCATGGAATACTATGCAGCCATAAAAAATGATGAGTTCATGTCCTTTGCAGGGACATAGATGAAACTGGAAATCACCATCTCAGTAAACTATTGCAAGGACAAAAAACCAAACACCACATGTTCTCACTCATAGGTGGGAATTGAACAGTGAGAACACATGGACACAGGAAGGGGAACATCACACTCTGGGGACTGTTGTGGGGTGGGGGGAGAGGGGAGGGATAGCATTAGGAGATATACATAATGCTAAATGATGAGTTAATGGGTGCAGCACACCAACATGGCACATGGATACATATGTAACAAACCTGCACATTGTGCACATGTACCCTAAAACTTAAAGTATAATAATAAAATTAAATTAAATTAAAAAAGCAATTATAAAAGGATTATTAAAAATTTTCCCTTGTGATGAAGAAAAAAAGAATTGGAGTCATTAATACAACTAATCTACCCCAACCTTATATTCTTAAATGATAATAAAAATAATGATAATCAAAAATAACAACAACAAAAAAAACAAACAAAACCATTCCAAGTGTTAGGCCGAGGGAAGGGGCTTTCAAAAGGGAGGTGTGGCATGGGAAATATGCAGGAGTAATGCTGGATGCAGGTCTGCCTATCTTGCTCCAAGGGCTACCTTGAACTATTGTCTACTTGGAGTGCTGGCTGCTGCCATCTCAGTTGCAACCAGGTTGTAGATTATTCGTCTTGAGGGTAAACTCGAAGTTGGGAAGAATTGCACAGCTGGGCATCCTTACCTGACTTGTAAAATTAGCCCCTGGAGAGAACGGTGTGAACCTGGGAGGCAAAGCTTGCAGCGAGCCTAGATAGCGCCACTGCACTCCAGCCTGGGGGACAGAGCGAGAGACTCTGTCTCAAAACAAACAAGCAAACAAACAAAACAAAACAAAACAAAAAACAAAAAAGGCCGGGCGTGGTGGCTCACACCTGTAATCCCAGCGCTTTGGGAGGCCGAGGTGGGCGGACCACGAGGTCAGGAGATCGAGACCATCCTGGTCAACACGGTGAAACCCCGTCTCTACTAAAAGGACAAAAAATTAGCCAGGCGTGGTGGTGGGCACCTGTAGTCCCAGCTACTCGGGAGGCTGAGGCAGGAGAATGGCATGAACCTGGGAGGCGGAGGTTGCAGTGAGCAGAAATCTCACCACTGCACTCCAGCCTGGGCAACAGAGTGAGACTCAGTCTCAAAACAAAAACCAAAAAAATTAGCCCCTGGAATTTCTTAACAAGCATGCAGCTAGATAAGTATGTATGGTGCAAGGGAGTGTCTGGTGGGAAAGGGAAAGAAGCAGAGTTGCAAAGTACTTTTTAAGGCTGCATTTTAAGACTAGGAAAAAAGTGTCTACAGTCTGTTTCAAGGTTACATTTTTTTTTTTTGGTTACATGATCTTTAATAATATATTTTATATAACACAATGTATCCAAAATGCTATAATTTCAACATGTAATCAATATACAAATATTAATGATGTATTTTATATTTTTTATTATACTTTAAGTTCTGGGTTACACGTGCAGAACGTGCAGTTTTGTTACATATGTACACGTGCCATGGTGGTTTGCTGCACCCACCAACCCATCATCTGCATTAGGTGTTTCTCCTAATGCTATCCCTCCCCTAGCCCCCCACCCCCTGACAGGCCCCGGTGTGTGATGTTCCCCTCCCTGTGTCCATGTGTTCTCATTGTTCAGCTCCCACTAATGAGTGTTTGGGTTTCTGATCTTGTGATAGTTTGCTGAGAATGATGGTTTCCGGCTTCATCCATGTCCCTGCAAAGAACATGAACTAATTCAAGGTTACATCTTAAGACTAGAGAGAAAGGAGGAGGGAAAAAAGGTTTTAAAATGCATTTTGAAGCTAAAGCTACTCAGTTACATAATGAATGAAACAATGTGAATAATTCTGAAAGAGAAGCATTTTCATGTGCAGTATGGTGATGCTAGTTGCATTATAAGTAATGGCCAAGACGGCAATTCTTTTTGCACTACCCTAATACTTAGCACTGTCCTTTGGAAAGTGAGCTCCAGACCAAGGAACATCACCAATAGCAACTTATTCACAAGTGAGGACAGCCTCAATCTCTCTTAATGGAGGCACTTTATACTATAGATCACTCCACTTCCTTTTGTTTCTGATTTATACTGACCAAGCAATATTTTGAATAGAATTTAGCTTCCTGGGTAACTCTTGAATTTAGTAAGAGACTGTGCTAAATTATTGATTCAAGCCCTCTAGTTTTTCTTGTCAGTTTTATTTCTCATTGTATATTTATAAATTATAACTCTTTTAATGAATCAGTCTCCTGTGAATTTGATGAGTATGAATCTCGTGTCCATAAATGTCTTACCAATTTTTGATGTACTGACAAAAATGACCTTTTAGCCTTCCAAAGTTGTAGGAAAAAAACATCGTTTTTGGAGGGAGACAGATCTGAGTTTAATTCTGAACTCTAATGACTTAATGTGTGAGCTTAAGCAGGTAGCAATTTTTCTGAGCTTCAGTTTCATGGTTTCCTATTATGAAAATATGGACAATAAGTGGGGATAAGATGAGATATCACAAGCAAAGTGCCTATAGAGGGCTTGTTGTAAATGCAGTGCATTTTCCTTTTCTCTTTCTCCAAAAAGATAAAAGAACAGATACACTAGTACTTGCTCACCCAAAAATGATGCTGCCTGCCAGCATGTGAACAGAAGAGCCTGCAGGTATTCCAGATAACATTGCTTCTCTGTCTTCAAACTGTGATGGCCTAGATGTCATAGCAGAGTTCATATGACTTCAGATGTAAGCTCCTACTTGATCTCATTGATCTTATTAGGTATTGAAGAGTCCTTCACAACCTACAGTCAATCATGTCTGGCTTCTGTCAGTTCTATTCCTACCAGCAGGTGAATCTGGAAATACTCTTTGCCCTAAGCCTATTTTAGACCCTAGGATGCTTAATGCTTACCAGGCTGCACTATCCAAGTTTACCATTGTTTTGAAGCCTGACCCTTGGGTGGCACCTGCTTAGTCATGACCCTCATCCTACCCACTTCTCACTGATTACTTTTGTCCATGAGGTCCCAGACCACCTTAAAGGTGGTCCCATAAGAATATTTCTGACTTTGTGACTATATTTCACTTTAATTTTTGATATATTTAGTGGGCCAAAAGTCTTTTTATGATACAGCAACTTTGCTTTTTAAGATTTGAGTAGGAGAGAAAACAGATGGTTTGTATATACTGAGACATACAAATATAAAGATTAGCTTTCTTTATGTATTTAGTTTTACCCTTTAGCCATGGATATTTATTTCTGTAAACTTATTTACATATAATTAAAATACCTACAGTTTTTAAGGGCAGAATACATCCTTATTCCAAACTATAGAAATATAATGTTGGAGGCTTTTCAGGTAATAAGGAAGGATAAAATGGGAGAAAAGTATCAGAGTTCAATTTTTTAAAAATAATTTACCAATATTTTCAGTGCTTCCAAATAGATTTTTATTTTTTCTTAAGTTCAGGGGCACATATGCAGGATGTGCAGGTTTATTAGATAGGTAAATGTGTGCCATGGTGGTTGGCTATATGGAACATCCCATCACCTAGGTATTAAGCCCAGCATCCATTAGCTATTCTTCCTGATGCTCTCCCTCCTTCCACCCCCCCACTCACTGACAGGCCCCAGTGTATGTTGTTCCTTGCCATGTGTCTATGTGTTCTCATCCTTCAGCTCCCACTTATAAGTGAGAACATGTGGTGGTTCATTTTCTGTTCCTGTGCTAGTTTGCTGAGCATAATGGCCTCCAGCTCCATCCATGTCCCTGCAAAAGACATGATCTTGTTTCTTCTTATGACTGCATAGTATTCCATGTGTATATGTACCACATTTTCTTTATCCAGTCTATCATTGATGAGCATTTAAGTTGATTCCATGTCTTTGTTTTTGTGAATAGTGCTGCAATGAACATATGCATGCATGTATCTTTATAGTAGAATGATTTATATCCTTTTGGTATATAGCCAGTAATGGGATTGCTGGGTCAAACGATTATTCTGCCTCTAGGTCTCTGTGGAATCGCCACATTGTCTTCCACAATGGTTAAACTAATTTACACTCCCACTAACAAGGTGAAAGTGTTCTTTTTTCTCCTCATCCTCTCCTGCATCTGTTTTGTTTTTTTGTTTTGTTTTTTACTTTCTAATAATAGCCATTGTAACTGGAGTGAGATGGTGTCTGATTGTGGTTTTGATTTGCATTTCTCTAATGATCAGTGATGTTGAGCTTTTTTTCATATGTTGTTTGACTGAATGTATATGTCTTCTTTTGAGAAGTGTCTGTTCATGTCCTTTGCCCACTTTTTAATGGGGTTATTTTTGTCTTGTAAATTTGTTTTAAGTTCCTTGTAGACGCTGGATATTAGACCTTTGTCAGATAGATAAATTACAAAACATTTCTCTCATCCTGTAGGTTGCCTGTTCACTCTGATAGTTTCTTTTGCTGTGCAGAAGAGCTTTAGTTCAATTAGATACCATTTGTCAATTTTTGCTTTTGTTGCAATTGCTTTTGGCATTTTCATCATGAAATCTTTGCCTATGCCTATGTCATAAATAATGTTGCCTAGATTTTCTTCTAGGGTTTTCATAGTTTTAGGTTTTACATTTAAGTCACTAGTCCATCTTGAGTTGATTTTTGTACATGGTGTAAGGAAGGGATCCAGTTTAAATTTTCTGCACCAGTTTTTCCAGAACCACTTATTGAAAAGGAAATCCCTTCTCTATTGCTTGTTTTTGCCAGGTTTGTCAAAGATCAAATGGTTGTAGATGTGTGGTCTTATTTCTGTGTTCTCTATTCTGTTCTCTTTTTCTATGTGTCTGTTCTTGAACCAGTATCATGCTGTTTTGTTTACTGTAGCCTTGTAGTATAGTTTGAAGTCAGGTAGTGTGATGCCTCCAACTTTGTTCTTTTTGCCTAGGATTGCCTTGGCTATTGGAGTTCTTTTTTGGTTCCATATGAATTTTGAAACAGTTTTTTTCTAGTTCTGTGAAAGATGTCAGTGGTAGTTTAATGGAAATAGCATTGAATCAATACATTGCTTTGGGCAGTATGGCCATTTTCACAATATTGATTCTTCCTATCATTGAGCATGGAATGTTTTTTCATTTGTTTGTGTTATCTCTTATTTCTTTGAGCAGTGTTTTGTAGTTCTCCTTGAAGAGGTCCTTCACTTGCCTTGTTTGCTGTATTCCTAGGTATTTTACTTTTTGTGGCAATCGTGGATGGGAGTTCATTCATGATTTGGCGCTCTGCTTGCCTGTTGGTGTATAGAAATGCTAGTGATTTTTGCACATTGATTTTGTATCTTGAGACTTTGCTGAAGTTGCTTATCAGCTTAAGAAGCTTTGGGGCTGAGATGATGGGGTTTTCTAGATATATGATCATGTCATCTGCAAACAAGGATAGTTTGACTTCCTCTCTTCCTATTTGAATACTCTTTATTTCCTTCTCTTATCTGATTATCCTGGCTAGAATTTCCAATACTATGTTGAATAGGAGTGGTGAGAGAGGACACCCTTGTCTTGTGCCAGTTTTCAAGGGAAATGCTTCCAGTTTTTGCCCATTCACTATGATATTGACTGGGGGTATGTCATATATGGCTCTTATTATTTTGAGGTATGTTCCTTCAATACCTAGTTTATTGAGAGTTTGTAATATGAAGGGATGTTGAATTTTATTGAAGGCCTTTTTTTGCATTTCCAAATAGATTTTTAAATTTATTTTTGTTTTAATTTTAATTTTAATTTTTTTAAATTTTAGATTCAGGATGTACATGTCCAGGTTTGTTATGTGGGTACACTGTATGACATTAAGGTTTGGGCTTCTAATGATCCTGTTGCTCATGTATTGAACATAGTACCTAATGGGTAGTTTTTCAGCTCTTTTTCTCCTCCAAACCTCCCCCATTTTGGAATCTCTAGTGTTTATTGTTCCCATCTTTGTGTCTCTGTGCACCCAATGTCTAGCTCCCATTTATAAGTGAGAATACACAGTATTTGGCTGTTTCTGTGCTAATTCACTTAGAATAATGGCTTCTAGCCACATCCATGTTGCTGCAAAGGATACGATTTTGTTTTTTTTTTTATGGCTGCATAAAGTTTGGCTTTAAAAACTCTAATATTACTGAGTATTTGACAACTGACAAAATTATAAAGGATTTAGGACGATGAAGTCTTTAAATTCAGCCTGGATACAGGTAAAATCCTCTAATTGGTACGAATTACCTACCCTAGGAAGAGGATATATCATGAATCATTATTCTACTAAAAGCAAGCTTCATCTTAGAACTATTTTAGGTCCCTATTTGCTGTACTGATTTTTTGTTTGTTTGTTTGTTTGAGATGGAGTCTCACTCTGTTGCCCAGGCTGGAGTACACTGGCGTGATCTCGGCTCACTGCAACTTCGACCTCCCAGGTTCAAGTGATTCTCCTGCCTCAGCCTCCCAAGTAGCTGGGATTACAGGCACCTGCCACCACACCTGGCTAATTTTTGTATTTTTAGTAGAGGTGGGGGTTTCACCATGTTGACTAGGCTGGTCTCGAACTCCTGACCTCAAGTGATCCGCCCGCCTCAGCCTCCCAAAGTGCTGAGATTACAGACGTGATCCACCCCGCCTGGCCTGTACTGATCTTAAACATAACTATATACACTCTCTCTCAACTCTAGTTAGTTATGTCCAAGATATACAAAACTAATATGGACACACATTAGATCCAGAAAACCCACGCCAAACAAATATGCAAGTGAATGATAAATTGTTTTAATTGTATATGATTAAAGGGCAGGTACATTTCTGATCTGTAAATTAATGAACCATTTAGCCCACCAACTCACAATATAAGCATAATTTATATTCAAAAGAATGCACATATTTTAAGTGTATAGTACCATGAGGTTTGCAAATATATGTAGTTGTGAAACCACCATCACAATCTTTTTTTTTTTTTTTTTTTTTTTGAGATGGAGTCTTACTCTATCGCTTAGGCTGGAGTGCAGTGGCACAATCTCAGCTCACTACAACCTCCGCCTCCCGAGTTCAAGCAATTCTCCCTGCCTCAGCCTCTCCGGTAGCTGGGATTACAGGTGCCCGCCACGATGACTATCTAATTTTTGTATTTTTTTTTTTTTTTTTTTTTTTTTTTTTAGTAAAGATGGGGTTTTGCCATGTTGACCAGGCTTGTCTTGAACTTCTGACCTCAGGTGATCCACCCACCTCGGCCTCCCAAAGTGCTGGGATTACAGGCGTGAGCCACTGTACCTGGCCACAATCTTATAGAAAATTTCCACCCTCCAAATTTCCCTCATGCCTTCTTGCAGTAAAGCTCCCTCACCCTCCCATCTTTTTAGGATCAAGCAACCACTTTTTTGACTTCTGTTACTCTAAATTAGATTTGTCTTTTCTAGATTTTCATACAAATGGAATTATACAATGTGTACCTTTTGATGCCTGCCTTTCTTCACTCAGCATAATGTTTTGGGAACTCTTCATGCTGTTGGATATGTCAGTAATTTCTTTTCATTGCTCAGTAGTATACCATCATCTGGATATACCACAGTTTACCTTTTTGAATTTACCCTGTTTACCCTGTTGAATAGACATTTGGGTTCTTTAGAGTTTGGGGCTATTATGTATAAAACTGCTGTTTGTATACATGTACATGCCTTTTTGTAGAAATATTTTTATTTCTTTTGAGTAAAATACCTAGGAATACAATTGCTGGGTCATATGGTAAATGTATGTTTAACTTTTTAAGAAACTGTTAAACTAGTTTCCAAAGTGTTTATGTCATTTTAAAATCCATCTTGCATAAAGAGAGTTCCAGCAGTTCTGCATCCTCAATAACATTTAATTTCAGACGTTCTATAGGGTGTATAGTGGTATGTCATTGTGGTGTGATTTCATTTTTCTCTGATGACCAGGATGTTGCACATCTTTTCCTGCGTTTATGGCCATTGACCTAAATTCTTTTGAAAAATGTCTGCTCACATTTTTTGTCTACTTTTTTTGTCAGAAATAGGAACTGGAAATATTTTCTCCCAGTCTGTGCATTGCATTTTTGTTTTCTTAATGCTGGCTTTAAAATAACAGCAGTTTTTAATTGTAGTGAAGTCTAGTTGATCGCTTTTATTATTTTATGTTTTGTGATTTTTGCGTCCTATTTAAGAACTAGTTGTCTAATCCAAGGTGGTTAAGATTTTCCCCTATATTTTCTTCTAGAGTTTTTATAATTTTTATTTGTTTAGGTCTGTGATACATTTGAAGCAATTTTTGCACATGATGTATAATTTATTTCCATATACATACATATCAAATGACATTGGCACCATTTGCTGAAAAACTATCTTTTCCCCATTGAGTTACCTTGCCACTTTTGTGCAAAATCAGTTACTATATATGTGTGGCTTATTTCTGGTTGCAGTTTTCCATTCGACTGATCTGTCTTCCTAACAATACCACATTGTCTCAATTATCACAGCTTACAGTAAATCTTGAAATCAGACAGTGTGAGTCCCACAACTTTGTTCTTCATTTTCAAAATGGTTTTGGCTATTCTATGTCTTTGGCTTATTCATAAATATTTTAAAATTGCTTTCTAGTTTCTACCAAAAAAAGCTATTCATTTTGGTTGAGACTGTGTTGAATATATAGATCTCTTTGAAGAGAATTGACATCTTAGCTATATTGAATTATTTAATCCATGAACATGATATATTACAATTAATTTAGGTCTTACCTAATTTTTGTTATCAATATGTTATAATTTTTATTGTAAAAGTCCTACACATATTTTATTAAATTTATTTCTAATTATTTCATTTTAATGCTATTCAAAGGGTATTTTTAAATTTTAAATTTTCTTTTGTTGTTAGTACACAGAAATGCAGATGTTTTGTATACTTACCATGTGCCCTGTGACCTTGTTGAACACACTCTTGAGTTGAACACACTTTATATTTTTAAAGTAAAAATATAATTTTTAAAACAGAGATATAGATCAATGTAACAGAACAGAGCCCTCAGAAATAACACCGCATATCTACAACTATCTGATTTTTGACAAACCTGACAAAAACGAGCAATGGGGAAAGGATTCCCTATTTAATAAATGGTGCTGGGAAAACTGGCTAGCCATATGGAGAAAGCTGAAACTGGATCCCTTCCTTACACCTTATACAAAAATTAATTCAAGATGGATTAAAGACTTACAGGTTAGACCTAAAACCATAAAAACTCTAGAAGAAAACCTAGGCATTACCATTGAGGACATAGGCATGAGCAAGGACTTCATGTCTAAAACACCAAAAGCAATGGCAACAAAAGCCAAAATTGACAAATGGGAGCTAATTAAACTAAAGAGCTTCTGCACAGCAAAAGAAACTACCATCAGAGTGAACAGGCAACCTACAAAATGGGAGAAAATTTTCACAACCTACTCATCTGACAAAGGGCTAATATCCAGAATCTACAATGAACTCAAACAAATTTACAAGAAAAAAACAAACAACCCCATCAAAAAGTGGGCAAAGGACATGAACAGACACTTCTCAAAAGAAGACATTTATGCAGCCAAAAAACACATGCAGGGGTAGAGCCAAGATGGCCGAATAGGAACAGCTCCGGTCTCCAGCTCCCAGCCCCAGCGACACAGAAGACGGGTGATTTCTGCATTTCTGCTTGAGGTACCGGTTTCATCTCACTAGGGAGTGCCTAACAGTGGGTTCAGGACAGTCGGTGAAGCGCACTGTGCACGAGCCGAAGCAGGGCGAGGCATTGCCTCACTCGGGAAGCGCAAGGGGTCAGGGAGTTCCCTTTCCTAGTCAAAGAAAGGGGAAACAGACGGCACCTGGAATATCGGGTCAGTCCCGTCCTAATACTGCGCTTTTCCAACAGGCCTGGAAAACGGCACACTAGGAGATTGTGTCCCGCACCTGGCTCGGTGGGTCCTATGCCCACAGAGTCTTGCTGATTGCTAGCACAGCAGTCTGACATCACGCTGCAAGGCGGCAACGAGGCTGGGGGAGGGGCGCCCGCCATTGCCCAGGCTTGCTTAGGTAAACAAAGCAGCCAGGAAGCTCGAACTGGGTGGAGCCCACCACAGCTCAAGGAGGCCTGCCTGCCTCTGTAGGCTCCACCTCTGGGGGCAGGGCACAGACAACCAAAAACTCAGCAAGAACCTCCACAGCCTTAAATGTCCCTGTCTGACTGACAGCTTTGAAGAGAGTAGTGGTTCTCCCAGCACGCAGCTGGAGATCTGAGAACGGACAGACTGCCTCCTAAAGTGGGTCCCTCACCCCTGAGCAGCCTAACTGGGAGGCACCCCCCCAGTAGGGACAGACTGACACCTCATTCAACCGGGTACTCCTCTGAGACAAAACTTTCAGAGGAACTATCAGACAGCTGAATTTGTGGTCTCACGAAAATCCGCTGTTCTGCAGCCACCGGTGCTGACACCCAGCCAAACAGGGTCTGGAGTGGACCTCTAGTAAACTCCAACAGACCTGCAGCTGAGGGTCTTGTCTGGTAGAAGGAAAATTAACAAACAGAAAGGACATCCACACCAAAAACCCATCTGTACATCACCATCATCAAAGACAAAAAGTAGACAAAACCACAAAGATGGGGAAAAAACAGACCAAAAAAACTGGAAACTCTAAAAAACAGAGCACCTCTCCTCCTCCAAAGGAACGCAGTTCCTCACCAGCAACGGAACAAAGCTGGATGGAGGATGACTTTGATGAGTTGAGAGAAGAAGGCTTCAGACGATCAAACTACTCTGAGCTACGAGAGGAAATTCAAAACAATAGCAAAGAAGTTAAAAACTTTGAAAAAAAATTAGAAGAATGGATAACTAGAATAACCAATGGAGAGAAGGGCTTAAAGGAGATGATGGAGCTGAAAGCCAAGTTTCGAGAACTACGCGAAGAATGCAGAAGCCCCAGTAGCAGATGCGATCAACTGGAAGAAAGGGTATCGCTGATAGAAGATGAAATGAATGAAATGAAGAGAGAAGGGAAGTTTAGAGAAAAAAGAATAAAAAGAAATGAACAAAGCCTCCAAGAAATTTGGGACTATGTGAAAAGACCAAACCTACGTCTGATTGGTGTACCTGAAAATGATGGGGAGAATGGAACCAAGTTGGAAAACACTCTGCAAGATATTATCCAGGAGAACTTCCCCAATCTAGCAAGGCAGGCCAGCATTCAGATTCAGGAAATACAGAGAACACCACAAAGATACTCCTCGAGAAGGGCAACTCCAAGACACATAATTGTCAGATTCACCAAAGTTGAAATGAAGGAAAAAATGTTAAGGGCAGCCAGAGAGAAAGGTCGGGTTACCCACAAAGGGAAGCCCATCAGACTAACAGCTGATCTCTCAGCAGAAACTCTACAAGCCAGAAGAGAGTGGGGGCCGATATTCAACATTCTTAAAGAAAAGAATTTTCAACCCAGAATTTCCTATCCCGCCAAACTAAGCTTCATAAGTGAAGGAGAAATAAAATACTTTACAGACAAGCAAACGCTGAGTGATTTTGTCACCACCAGGCCTGCCCTAAAAGAGCTCCTGAAGGAAGCACTAAACATGGAAAGGAACAACCGGTACCAGCCCCTGCAAAAACATGCCAAATTGTAAAGACCATCGAGGCTAGGAAGAAACTATAGCAACTAACGAGCAAAATAACCAACTAACATCATAATGACAGGATCAGATTCACACATAACAATATTCACGTTAAATGTAAATGGGCTAAATGCTCCAATCAAAAGACACAGACTGGCAAACTGTATAAGGAGTCAGGACCCATCAGTGTGCTGTATTCAGGAAACCCATCTCACGTGCAGAGACACACATAGACTCAAAATAAAGGGATGGAGGAAGATCTATCAAGCAACTGGAAAACAAAAAAAGGCAGGGGTTGCAATCCTAGTCTCTGATAAAATAGACTTTAAACCAACAAAGATCAAAAGAGACAAAGAAGGCCATTACATAATGATAAAGGGATCAATTCAACAAGAAGAGCTAACTATCCTAAATATATATGCACCCAACACAGGAGCACCCAGATTCATAAAGCAAGTCCTCAGTGACCTACAAAGGGACTTAAACTCCCACACAATAATAATGGGAGATTTTAACACCCCACTGTCAGCATTAGACAGATCAACGAGACAGAAAGTTAACAAGGATATCCAGGAATTGAACTCAACTCTACATAAAGGGGACCTAATAGACATCTACAGAACTCTCCACCCCAAATCAACAGAATATACATTTTTTTCAGCACCACACCACACCTATTCCAAAATTGACCACATAGTTGGAAGTAAAGCTCTTCTCAGCAAATGTAAAAGAACAGAGATTATAACAAACTGTCTCTCAGACCACAGTGCAATCAAACTAGAACTCAGGATTAAGAAACTCAGTCAAAACCGCTCAACTACATGGAAACTGAACAACCTGCTCCTGAATGACTATTGGGTACATAATGAAATGAAGGCAGAAATAAAGATGTTCTTTGAAACCAACGAGAACAAAGACACAACATACCAGAATCTCTGGGACACGTTCAAAGCAGTGTGTAGAGGGAAATTTATAGCACTAAATGCCCACAAGAGAAAGCAGGAAAGATCCAAAATTGACACCCTAACATCGCAATTAAAAGAACTAGAAAAGCAAGAGCAAACACATTCAAAAGCTAGCAGAAGGCTAGAAATAACTAAAATCAGAGCAGAACTGAAGGAAATAGAGACACAAAAAACCCTTCAAAAAATTAATGAATCCAGGAGCTGGTTTTTTGAAACGATCAACAAAATTGATGGACCGCTAGCAAGACTAATAAAGAAGAAAAGAGAGAAGAATCAAATAGATGCAATAAAAAACGAAAAAGGGGATATCACCACCGATCCCACAGAAATACAATCTACCATCAGAGAATACTACAAACACCTCTATGCAAATAAACTAGAAAATCTGGAAGAAATGGATAAATTCCTCGACAAATACACCCTCCCAAGACTAAACCAGGAAGAAGTTGAATCTCTGAATAGACCAATAACAGGTTCTGAAATTGTGGCAATAATCAATAGCTTACCAACCAAAAAGAGTCCAGGACCTGATGGATTCACAGCTGAATTCTACCAGAGGTACAAGGAGGAACTGGTACCATTCCTTCTGAAACTATTCCAATCGATAGAAAAAGAGGGAATCCTCCCTAACACATTTTACGAAGCCAGCATCGTCCTGATACCAAAACCTGGCAGAGACATAACCAAAAAAGAGAATTTCAGACCAATATCCTTGATGAACATTGATGCAAAAATCCTCCATAAAATACTGGCAAACCGAATCCAGCAGCACATCAAAAAGCTTATCCACCATGATCAAGTGGGCTTCATCCCTGGGATGCAAGGCTGGTTCAACATACGCAAATCAATAAATGTAATCCAGCATATAAACAGAACCAAAGACAAAAACCACATGATTATCTCAATAGATGCAGAAAAGGCCTTTGACAAAATTCAACAACCCTTCATGCTAAAAACTCTCAATAAATTAGGTATTGATGGGACGTATCTCAAAATAATAAGAGCTATCTACAACAAACCCACAGCCAATATCATACTGAATGGGCAAAAACTGGAAGCATTCCCTCTGAAAACTGGCACAAGACAGGGATGCCCTCTCTCACCGCTCCTATTCAACGTAGTGCTGGAAGTTCTGGCCAGAGCAATCAGGCAGGAGAAGGAAATAAAGGGTATTCAATTAGGAAAAGAGGAAGTCAAATTGTCCCTGTTTGCAGATGACATGATTGTATATCTAGAAAACCCCATTGTCTCAGCCCAAAATCTCCTTAAGCTGATTAGCAACTTCAGCAAAGTCTCAGGATACAAAATTAATGTACAAAAATCACAAGCATTCTTGTACACCAATAATAGACAAACAGAGAGCCAAATCATGAGTGAACTCCCATTCACAATTGCTTCAAAGAGAATAAAATACCTAGGAATCCAACTTACAAGGGATGTGAAGGACCTCTTCAAGGAGAACTACAAACCACTGCTCAATGAAATAAAAGAAGATACAAACAAATGGAAGAACATTCCATGCTCATGGGTTGGAAGAATCAATATCGTGAAAATGGCCGTACTGCCCAAGGTAATTTATAGATTCAATGCCATCCCCATCAAGCTACCAATGACTTTCTTCACAGAATTGGAAAGAACTACTTTAAAGTTCATACGGAACCAAAAAAGAGCCCGCATCGCCAAGTCAATCCTAAGCCAAAAGAACAAAGCTGGAGGCATCACGCTACCTGACTTTAAACTATACTACAAGGCTACAGTAACCAAAACAGCATGGTACTGGTACCACAACAGAGACATAGATCAATGGAACAGAACAGAGCCCTCAGAAATGATGCCGCATAGCTACAACTATCTGATCTTTGACAAACCTGACAAAAACAAGAAATGGGGAAAGGATTCCCTATTTAATAAATGGTGCTGGGAAAACTGGCTAGCCATATGTAGAAAGCTGCAACTGGATCCCTTCCTTACACCTTATACAAAAATTAATTCAAGATGGATTAAAGACTTATATGTTAGACCTAAAACCATTAAAATCCTACAAGAAAACCTAGGCAATACCATTCAGGACATAGGCGTGGGCAAGGACTTCATGTCTAAAACACCAAAAGCAATGGCAACAAAAGCCAAAATCGACAAATGGGATCTCATTAAACTAAAGAGCTTCTGCACAGCAAAAGAAACTATCATCAGAGTGAACAGGCAACCTACACAATGGGAGAAAATTTTTGCAACCTACTCATCTGACAAAGGGCTAATATCCAGAATCTACAATGAACTCAAACAAATTTACAAGAAAAAAACAAACAACCCCATCAAAAAGTGGGCAGAGGACATGAACAGACACTTCTCAAAAGAAGACATTTATGCAGCCAAAAAACACATGAAGAAATGCTCTTCATCACTGGCCATCAGAGAAATGCAAATCAAAACCACAGTGAGATACCATCTCACACCAGTTAGAATGGCCATCATTAAAAAATCAGGAAACAACAAGTGCTGGAGAGGATGTGGAGAAATAGGAACACTTTTACACTGTTGGTGGGACTGTAAACTAGTTCAACCATTGTGGAAGTCAGTGTGGCGATTCCTCAGGGATCTCGAACTAGAAATACCATTTGACCCAGCCATCCCATTACTGGGTATATACCCAAAGGACTATAAATCATGCTGCTATAAAGACACATGCACACGTATGTTTATTGCGGCACTATTCACAATAGCAAAGAGTTGGAACCAACCCAAATGTCCAACAACGATAGACTGGATTAAGAAAATGTGGCACATATACACCATGGAATACTATGCAGCCATAAAAAATGATGAGTTCGTGTCCTTTGTAGGGACATGGATGAAACTGGAAAACATCATTCTCAGTAAACTATCGCAAGGACAAAAAACCAAACACCGCATGTTCTCACTCATAGGTGGGAATTGAACAATGAGATCTCATGGACACAGGAAGGGGAACATCACGCTCCGGGGACTGTTGTGGGGTGGGGGGAGGGGGGAGGGACAGCATTAGGAGATACACCTAATGCTAAATGACGAGTTAATGGGTGCAGGAAATCAACATGGCACATGGATACATATGTAACAAACCTGCACATTGTGCACATGTACCCTAAAACCCTAAAGTATAATAAAAAAAAAAAAAAAAAAAGAAAAAAGAAAAAAAAAAAATTATAAATATTGAATCTTGCCTAAGACTTTAGGTGGTGATTGCTGGCTTCTTGATCTGATTCACCTTCTAGATATTTTGGCTACATCTATCTCCAACACAGTCTGAATCTCAAATTTAATGAATCTGATACTTTAGGGCCACTCACAGGGGCACCTTCCCAAGACCTTGGGAGAAGCCCTAGCAAGGTGTTCATGTGATTGTGCATTTTTGTCAAATTTGCAAATACAGTATATTTTTACTTTAATTGGCTAAGACTGCTGCCTGTTTCCACTCGTGTCCCCTCCCTTATAATTGATGTCCTGTAAAGGGTTGATGTGGAGGGAAGGATGAGGAATTATAAACACATATTCACTTGTAATTAAATTAATGTCTAAACAAAAAAAAAAAAAAAAAAAAACACATGCAAAAATGCTCATCATCACTGGCCATCAGAGAAATGCAAACAAAACCACAATGAGATACCATCTCACACCAGTTAGAATGGCCATCATTAAAAAGTCAGGAAACAACAGGTGCTGGAGAGGATGTGGAGAAATAGGAACACTTTTACACTGTTGGTGGGACTGTAAACTAGTTCAACCATTGTGGAAGTCAGTGTGGCGATTCCTCAGGGATCTCGAACTAGAAATACCATTTGACCCAGCCATCCCATTACTGGGTATATACCCAAAGGACTATAAATCATGCTGCTATAAAGACACATGCACACGTATGTTTATTGTGGCACTATTCACAATAGCAAAGAGTTGGAAGCAACCCAAATGTCCAACAACAATAGACTGGATTAAGAAAATGTGGCACATATACACCATGGAATACTATGCAGCCATAAAAAATGATGAGTTCATGTCCTTTGTAGGGACATGGATGAAACTGGAAACCATCATTCTCAGTAAACTATCGCAAGGACAAGAAACCAAACACCACATGTTCTCACTCATAGGTGGGAATTGAACAATGAGAACACATGGACACAGGAAGGGGAACATTACACTCTGGGGACTGTTGTGGGGTGGGGGGAGTGGGGAGGGACAGCATTAGGAGATACACCTAATGCTAAATGACAAGTTAATGGGTGCAGCACACCAACATGGCACATGGATACATATGTAACAAACCTGCACATTGTGCACATGTACCCTAAAACTTAAAGTACAATAATAAAATAATAATAATAATAATAAGAGCTAAGCATCACTTTACAAAGGCTGAAAGAGAGAGTGCTCCGTTCAGGGTGCACTCAGCCTGGACTCCCAGGACAAACATTTCTATGCATGACCTTCACATATGTGCTCCAGCAACAGCAGAAGAGACTCGCTCATCACTGTGAGCACAGATATTGTGAGGACTAGTGCTCAAACTAATAGGCATATATTTGTTGTTCCTCAGAGCAGCTATTGTCAGGACTTCTACTGCACAGCTCCAGGGTGGGTCTAGGGGGCTCCACTTACACAAAACAATGTGAGTGGCTCCTCTTGGACTTTGAAATGCTAATTGTTTGTGGATAAAAAATAAATTCAAATGTCCCATAAAAAATATATATATAATTTTTAAAGTAAAAATAAAACTGTCTAGGACATTTACCCACATATTTACTGTTTATGTTGCTCTTCATTGTGTAGATCTTAGCTTCCATCTGGATCATTTTTTTTCTGCCTGAAGAACTTCCTTGAATATTTCTTATAGGCCAGGCATGATGGCTCACGCCTGTAATCCCAGAACGTTGGGAGGCTGAAGTGGATGCATTGCTTGAACCCAGGAGTTTGAGATCAGCCTGGGCAATGTGGTGAAACCTATCTCTACAAAAAACACAAAAATTAGCTGTGCATGATGGCACACACCTGTAGTCTCAGCTACTTGGGAGGCTGAGGTTGGAGGATCACTTGAGCCCAAGAGGTCAAGGCTGCAGTGAGCCATGATTGCACCACTGCACTCTAGCCTGGGTGACCGAGCAAGACCTTGTCTCAAAAAAAAAAAAAAAAAAAAAAAAAAAAAAAAAAAAAAAAAAAAAAAAATCACTCATAATCCCATTCTAATCAATACAAAAATAAAATTAAAATAATATTTCTTGTAGTGCAGGTCTTCTGCCAGGTACCTAAGCCCATGGCTTCACACAGCAAACCTGTTTCCAATCCCTCACTTATATATCTCAACTATAGAAATATAATTTAAATTTATACATAGATTTATATATGTATTTTTAAAAGATTTACATTTATAAAATCATCAATTTTAAAATATTTATATGAAACTCTGGCTCCCTTTACTGGCAGAAATGAGACATCTAGACACCACTGCTTGCTTCTGGAACCAGATCTTAGAATAGCAGTGGCTTCAGCCCTATGTTCATTTTGGTGTAGTTTTTGTTCATGAAGATGTATTATCTTATTTTTTGAGCCTGGACATATATTTTTGGATTTCAATTTTTCTATTTTTTCTATCATTGCTATCAGTTTGAAGCCTAAGCTAAATGTATAACTCAACTATGCTACCTTGACTGGGAAGTACAACAATAGACATTTCCTTTTCACCTGAGTTTGTATTTAATACAATAAAATAAGGAGATTTCCTTTTTATTCCTATGTATTTCAACTATGCTATCTTGACCAGAAGCATTGGCAACAGTAGGCATTTCCTTTCACCTGCATTTGAATTTATATTTCCCCTGCATTTGTATTTAATGCAGGCAAAAAGAAAATGTCGACTGTTGACCTTCCCGGTAAGATAGCATAGTTGAGTTATATATTTAGCTCAGGCTAAATGGGAATTGGTGAATGGATCTTACTAAAGAGAAGAAAAACACCTACCAAATAAAAGAGAGGACAATCCATCTTATATAATAACTTGCTAAAAATAGTATGTCCAATTTTTAAATTTAATATTTAATTAACTGTAATATACTTAAAATACTAATATGTAAAATATACTTTCTAATTGTAATATAGTTATTATAACTTTCTGTGTAACTGGGTTTTCTAACACTTACGAGTATTATCTAGGGGCACTCCTTTTAAAAATACTAAAATATGTTGTAAAATATAAAATATCCATGCAATTAATGTGTCTTGTCAAAATTATTTATAACTATCTGCCAAGTGTACAAAATATTTCATTTATCCTACCCACAACTAATACATTACTACTAACTGATATTGATAAACATTTAGAAAAAAATGAAAGCAACAGTGAAAAGAAGCCCATCCTTGACCATGTCAACAAGGCATCAAAGGCAGTCAGGTGCAGCAGCAGAAAGACACTGTACCTATGAACTCCTCACGTATTTCACACCTATTCCATATTTTAAAAGGAATTGTGCTGAAACTGTGCAGGAGAAGAATTTGAGAAAATGAACTGCAAATTTTGCAGAATATCTTCTATAAGCACACAAAAACGATAAATGGAGTGTTCTGTCATGTTTCTTTCTTCATTTTCAGTTTTCTTTTTTTTTTTTTTTTTTATTATACTTTAGGGTTTTAGGGTACATGTGCACAATGTGCAGGTTTGTTACATATGTATCCATGTGCCATGTTGATTTCCTGCACCCATTAATTCGTCATTTAGCATTAGGTGTATCTCCTAATGCTGTCCCTCCCCCCTCCCCCCACCCCACAACAGTCCCCGGAGCGTGATGTTCCCCTTCCTGTGTCCATGAGTTCTCATTGTTCAATTCCCACCTATGAGTGAGAACATGCGGTGTTTGGTTTTTTGTCCTTGCGATAGTTTACTGAGAATGATGTTTTCCAGTTTCATCCATGTCCCTACAAAGGACACGAACTCATCATTTTTTATGGCTGCATAGTATTCCATGGTGTATATGTGCCACATTTTCTTAATCCAGTCTATCGTTGTTGGACATTTGGGTTGGTTCCAACTCTTTGCTATTGTGAATAGTGCCGCAATAAACATACGTGTGCATGTGTCTTTATAGCAGCATGATTTATAGTCCTTTGGGTATATACCCAGTAATGGGATGGCTGGGTCAAATGGTATTTCTAGTTCGAGATCCCTGAGGAATCGCCACACTGACTTCCACAATGGTTGAACTAGTTTACAGTCCCACCAACAGTGTAAAAGTGTTCCTATTTCTCCACATCCTCTCCAGCACCTGTTGTTTCCTGATTTTTTAATGATGGCCATTCTAACTGGTGTGAGATGGTATCTCACTGTGGTTTTGATTTGCATTTCTCTGATGGCCAGTGATGAGGAGCATTTCTTCATGTGTTTTTTGGCTGCATAAATGTCTTCTTTTGAGAAGTGTCTGTTCATGTCCTCTGCCCACTTTTTGATGGGGTTGTTTGTTTTTTTCTTGTAAATTTGTTTGAGTTCATTGTAGATTCTGGATATTAGCCCTTTGTCAGATGGATAATGGATAAATTCCTCGACAAATACACCCTCCCAAGACTAAACCAGGAAGAAGTTGAATCTCTGAATAGACCAATAACAGGTTCTGAAATTGTGGCAATAATCAATAGCTTACCAACCAAAAAGAGTCCAGGACCTGATGGATTCACAGCTGAATTCTACCAGAGGTACAAGGAGGAACTGGTACCATTCCTTCTGAAACTATTCCAATCGATAGAAAAAGAGGGAATCCTCCCTAACACATTTTACGAAGCCAGCATCGTCCTGATACCAAAACCTGGCAGAGACATAACCAAAAAAGAGAATTTCAGACCAATATCCTTGATGAACATTGATGCAAAAATCCTCAATAAAATACTGGCAAACTGAATCCAGCAGCACATCAAAAAGCTTATCCACCATGATCAAGTGGGCTTCATCCCTGGGATGCAAGGCTGGTTCAACATACGCAAATCAATAAATGTAATCCAGCATATAAACAGAACCAAAGACAAAAACCACATGATTATCTCAATAGATGCAGAAAAGGCCTTTGACAAAATTCAACAACCCTTCATGCTAAAAACTCTCAATAAATTAGGTATTGATGGGACGTATCTCAAAATAATAAGAGCTATCTACAACAAACCCACAGCCAATATCATACTGAATGGGCAAAAACTGGAAGCATTCCCTCTGAAAACTGGCACAAGACAGGGATGCCCGCTCTCACCGCTACTATTCAACATAGTGCTGGAAGTTCTGGCCAGAGCAATCAGGCAGGAGAAGGAAATAAAGGGTATTCAATTAGGAAAAGAGGAAGTCAAATTGTCCCTGTTTGCAGATGACATGATTGTATATCTAGAAAACCCCATTGTCTCAGCCCAAAATCTCCTTAAGCTGATTAGCAACTTCAGCAAAGTCTCAGGATACAAAATTAATGTACAAAAATCACAAGCATTCTTGTACACCAATAACAGACAAACAGAGAGCCAAATCATGAGTGAACTCCCATTCACAATTGCTTCAAAGAGAATAAAATACCTAGGAATCCAACTTACCAGGGATGTGAAGGACCTCTTCAAGGAGAACTACAAACCACTGCTCAATGAAATAAAAGAGGATACAAACAAATGGAAGAACATTCCATGCTCATGGGTTGGAAGAATCAATATCGTGAAAATGGCCATACTGCCCAAGGTAATTTATAGATTCAATGCCATCCCCATCAAGCTACCAATGACTTTCTTCACACAATTGGAAAAAACTACTTTAAAGTTCATATGGAACCAAAAAAGAGCCCGCATCGCCAAGTCAATCCTAAGCCAAAAGAACAAAGCTGGAGGCATCACGCTACCTGACTTTAAACTATACTACAAGGCTACAGTAACCAAAACAGCATGGTACTGGTACCACAACAGAGACATAGATCAATGGAACAGAACAGAGCCCTCAGAAATGATGCCGCATAGCTACAACTATCTGATCTTTGACAAACCTGACAAAAACAAGAAATGGGGAAAGGATTCCCTATTTAATAAATGGTGCTGGGAAAACTGGCTAGCCATATGTAGAAAGCTGCAACTGGATCCCTTCCTTACACCTTATACAAAAATTAATTCAAGATGGATTAAAGACTTATATGTTAGACCTAAAACCATTAAAATCCTACAAGAAAACCTAGGCAATACCATTCAGGACATAGGCGTGGGCAAGGACTTCATGTCTAAAACACCAAAAGCAATGGCAACAAAAGCCAAAATCGACAAATGGGATCTCATTAAACTGAAGAGCTTCTGCACAGCAAAAGAAACTATCATCAGAGTGAACAGGCAACCTACACAATGGGAGAAAATTTTTGCAACCTACTCATCTGACAAAGGGCTAATATCCATTTTCAGTTTTCTTATTTGAAGTTACACTCTTAGCTAAGAATGATAACACCCCTAGTCAATTATCTCTCCTGTTTATACCCTAATTACTGTGTCCTCTGCTACTGTTCGTGTAAATGTGCTGCTTGGAGGGATCTGGCTCTCTTTCACTTCCCATAATAAGAGTGGACAGTCAACCCAGATAATTCAGGACAAATGTTCCACTGGGGCCCTGAAGCATCTTGTTTGTTATTCATATTAATCACATTAACTACCTAATGGCCAAATCCCATTTTGTCCTGTATGGTATTGAGGCAATCTTAATGTTCTATTATTATTCTATGTAAATTCATTTGTACCTGATTAGTTTGACTGCCACAACGCAAGATAAGCATCATTCACTTAAAGAATTGGCAGGGTCAGAAACTGAACCTATTTTTCTAGGATATGGGTTCTACATCTTAAGGATTAATAAAAAAGTAAAACAGATTTGCTAAGCAGCAATCATATTTCCCCTATTGGTTTTATCCCTATGACAAATCAATAAAAACAACAGAATCAAGACAAATTGTACATATTCCCAGTTTTTAAAAAATACGTCTTCAATTCAGGGCTTCTCAATCATAGCACTATTGGCATTTTAAGCCAGATAATACTTTGTTTTGGTGATTGTAGAATGGTTAGCAGCATCCCTGGCCTCTGCCTACTAGATGCCAGCAGCACCCCATCTCCGCCCAAGTTAGGATAATCAAAATGCCTCTGGACATTGCCATATATTCTCTGGAAAGAGGGTTAAAATCACCTCCTATGAGAAACATGGCTTGGATTTTGTATTATTTCAGGAGGATATTAGTGTTTTTCACCTTCCAGCCCTTCAATTTACTATTATAGATGTGACCTAAGACTTTGTCTATGCAGACCCAGCCCTCATAACACTATTTTTTTTTCTATTCTATACACAGATAATAAATGTTATGAATTTGCAATCTGAGATATTAACCAGCTATTCTGGTCTGTTCAGTCACCCCACCAACCATCCTTGGACAACAATGTGAGAGGTGCCATTTACCAAGAGACTGAGAGGGGAATCTTTAACACTCAGCAAAGATACCGAAATCTATGTTCTTTGACTTCAAAGCTATCCTTGGAGGTTCAAAAACCAAGTTTAGATTGGCGCTTAAATCCCTTTAATGACTAAGACTTTATTGCTATTGTATTTGAAATAAGCAAGATAAATTTTGCCATCAGTTTGACATTTGCATTTCATGAGATGCTTGATGTATATAAAATCTCAGTGTTGCCAGACTTGCATAGCAATTCATATAAAACTCTATGCTCTCTTTATAAATTGAACATAATACAGATACTTTACATGAAATGAATAATTCAAACACATAATGGTTTTCTTGACCCTTTAATAGAAATTGACTTAGTTTCTAAAAGCAGGTTGATTGCTGTGGCTTTCTCATAAATCCAAATGCTACTCTTGTGTATCTATCTATTTTTTAGACTTCTTTTTGAAAATCCTGATATGTGACTTAATTTAATATAATTTGCACATCAATATCCTTAGACTATCCCTGCAGCTCTTGACTCAGTTCTTTGAGTTATTTCCTAATGTTTATAGGAATAGTCCATAAGCACAGTCTATAAGCAGCTACTCTGTGTGAATAATGAAGTGAACGAGAAACACCAACAAAGAGTGAAATATAAGTCCAAAGGCATATGCACCTGTTGGGTAGTGTTCACACTACAAATATGACAGGATAATTTTATAAGACTCTCTAAAGAAACAGACCTGATGAAAGAATAACCATTTAGTACTCTATGTAAAAAATAGTCATGTCTTTTTTCTTAGGTGCAGATACATATAAGCATGAGGTTAGAAACAGATGGACTTAAAACAAATGCATGAAGAGTTATACTTAATTATGTCTTTTCCATTATTTTTCTGGGATTTGATAAGAAAGACAAGTAAGCAGAGGAAAGAGGTAATTCATAAATTAAGAAATATAATTAGAAACAAATTTTGAAACATATACAACCTAACTGGCAATCAGGTATATGAAAATTAAACCAAGCTGCCATTTTTGTGACTACGAAATTAGAAAGAATGTATTCAGCTTGTAATATCAAACATTGATGACAGTTTCTCCCTAACTTGCATACATTTTTAAGGCATTATTAATTATTTATTTTGAAAAACAGATTGAGAATTGTTTAGAGAGCAATATATAACACACATTCCATTTTCAAATGTGCACATAATTTAATCTGACAGTTTTACAGTACTAAAATTCATCTTAGAGAATATGTTATGATTTCTGGGTCAGAGGCATGTTTTATCTTAATCCTTAAAATACAGTAGCCGCATATTTATCAAGAACCAAACCTAGAAATCTATTTTAAGCAAATAAAATCTGAGATACAAGAAAGCTATATAAATAATAATGTAATCACTGTTTATTAAAAAAATTTGAAAAGGCCAGGTTTACTACCATAGGGAAATGTTTAAGTAAATTACACAGAACATCCACCGAATGGAATATAGCTATTAAAATATATTTGGAAATTATATATGTCAAATGCATATGATATATGAAATACAAAATTATAATTAAAGAATAAAAGAAGAATATTTAGAAGAAAGAGAAATAGAAGGAGCAGTGTTTTTTTTTTTTTTTGAGACGGAATCTCGCACTGTCACCTGGGCTGGAGTGCAATGGCATGATCTTGGCTCACTGCAATCTCCGCCTCCCAGGTTCAAGCGATTCTCCTGCCTCGACCTCCCGAGTAGCTGGGATTACAGGTGCCCGCTACCATGCCTGGCTAATTTTTTGTATTTTTCGTAAAGGCGGGGTTTCACTAGCCAGACTGCTTTCGAACTCCTGACCTCGTGATCCGCCTGCCTCGGCCTCCTAAAGTGCTGGGATTATAGGCGTGAGCCACCGTGCCCAGCCGTAGCAGTGCTATTACAGCAAAAATGTATGCCTTCCCAATCCAGACCACAGATATGAAGTGCATGCAAAATGAAACACAGGAGGGATTTCAAGTATTCGCCATCTGAAAGACTCAGTCTGGTATTAATAAAAACAGACCGATAAGATTTTTACTTGCTTTGCTGAGAATTTCAAGACTGAGGAAGGAACAAGAGGAATGACTCACTCCTCAGCAGGATATAATATAATGCATTAAGTGCTTTACATTTTGCAAAGCAAGCTCCTTCACATTCAATGTTTCATCTCAATTTTGACCAATCTCATTAGTGAAGAACTGTTTCAGGCTATGCAAGTGACAGTGATCTTGGGAATAGGTGACTATACCATCTTAGTGGTCACAACAGTTAAGGAACGGAGTCTGGGTATAAAATAATATATTTTGCCAGACTTTGTAAAGTAGATTTCAAAAAGCTCAATATAACTAGAAGGTGAGAGAGAAAAAGAGAAGATGGCTTAAGAGGTTTATGGGGCAAGTGTGGGGGTGTCTACAAAGCTATATTCTGATGATGCAATTCTCACAGTGAGGAAGAATATGTGAGGGTGTTTAAAGAGTCATTGTGGACTGGGCGCAGTGGCTCATGCCTGTAATCTCAACACTCTGGGAGGCCGAGGCAGGAGGATCACTTGAGGTCAGGACTTTGAGACCAGCCTGGCCAACATGACAAAACCCTGTCTCTACTAAAAATACAAAAATTAGCTGGGCATGGTGGTTGGCACCTGTAATCCCAGCTACTCAGGAGGCTGAGGCAGGAGAATCACTTGAACCTGGGAGGTGGAGGTTGCAGTGAGCTGAGGTTACGCCACTGCACTCCAGCCTGGGTGACAGCAATGAGATTCTGTCTCAAAAAAATAAAAAATAAATAAATAAATAAATAAATAAAAATTAAGTTATTCTGACTGCTCACTGTGGCTGATGCATCCAGAATTTTTAAGTATATTGATGAACGGCAAAAGGAGAGACAAAGACAGGATAAGAACAGAAGAAGGACAAATGAGAATTACGTTAGTAACATTCAATCCTAAAATGTGCTGAGGTCTACTCTCTTACTAAGGATTAAAAAGTATTTCAAACCATGGAAAGGAAAGAAGGAGAAGGTCCCTTTTGTGGGTTTTGTGGTATAATTTTAACATATAGCAATCAGTGGCATAGCTCAGCGTTTTCTTTTTCTTTTTTCTCTTAGGTCTTCTCTATTAAGAAGAAAATTTTCAAACTGTAGAAACTAAGATAAACATAAGCAGGAAGGAAGTGGAGCCCAAGATTTAATAAGAAAGTAGTGGAGCACCTGAATATGTTTCTGTATCTGGAGACCATGACACAGGCCCATAGCCTGGAAGTTTTTAGAAACACCGAATTCCAGGACCCACCCTAGACTCCTGAATTATGATCTGCAGTTTAACAAGCCCCCCAGGTAATTCATATTTCAAAAGCATTGGACTCAACAATGGAAGTCTTCAGACTCTGGTGAAATGAAACAACTAATAGCTATAATTCCTTCAATGTTGTCAAATCTTTTAAGAACACAGCAGAAAGGCCTAAAGATGGGTAAATATCCCTACTTACCAAGAAATGTACATTCTAAAAAATTCAGGGTAATAATATTTTATACACTCATAGAAAGGAACATTTGTAGGGGTTTAAAATAATATGACCTTTCTGAAAAGTAATTTGGCAATAGACCAATACCAGTAATCCATTTCTAGGAATCTGCACTAAGGAAATAATGTGAATTGAAAAACAAACTAAGAAAATGCTGCAGGTTCAAAGATACTCATTTCACATTGTTTAAAATAATGAAAATTTGGAAGAATCTAAATATTTAGTGATAGAGAAGTTATTAAGTATAGCAGATGCCAACATGATACTGAAAGAATTTTCTTCTTAATGTACAAAAGCACTTGAATACTTGAATGCACATACTACAATGTCAAGTTAATAAATAAAAGCAGGAATAAAACTTTATACACCAAGATAATAATGATTTTTTCCTTATACTTTATAGTATTTTCTATGAAGAGCACATCTATCATAATCAGAGAAAAATAAACATTATTTTAACATATACATAACACATGTATAAAAGCCTGAAAATATAGCAAAATATTACCAGTTTTTGTTCACCCTCTATGTAGTGGGATAATCAAGTTTCTACACATTTCTGTATATTTTGCACATATTTATAGAACAAATACTAATAATTAATAATCATATTTATAATCAGAAAATATCTTTTTTCAAAGGGAAGCCATAATATTTTGCATAAATTACCCCCAATACTTAACAACTGTGTAAGAATTTTGAGATTGGCATTTGAGGGAACTCATTACTTAGAAAGTGCTTTCATTAGGCTGGGTGCGGTGGCTCACGCTTGTAATCCCAGCACTTTGGGAGGCGGAGGCGGGCGGATCACGAGGTCAGGAGATCGAGACCACGGTGAAACCCCATCTCTACTAAAAATACAAAAAATTAGCCGGGCGTGGTGGTGGGCGCCTGTAGTCCCAGCTACTCGGAGAGGCTGAGGCAGGAGAATGGCATGAACCCGGGAGGCGGAGCTTGCAGTGAGCCGAGATTGTGCCACTGCACTCCAGCCTGGGCGACAGAGCGAGACTCCGTCTCAAAAAAAAAAAAAAAAAAAAAAAAAGAAAGTGCTTTCATTTTGGCAAGTCACTGGCTCAATAAATACTTACACAGCAATGGATATTTAATTAAGGCTATTATAATCAGAGAAGTGCATAAAGCAAAGGAATTTTTAGAGAATTAAAAGACCTTGTCCAAAAGATATTGATAAATGGACTCATGTCAAACCGAAAGGAGGTTTCTGATGTTATGCCAAGTGGTTTTGCTTTGTGAAGTGTTTTACTTGGATGATGACAGAGGCATGTTTAGCTCATATGACTGTGATGCAACCCTAGGAAAGCTAGCAAGAGGCTCTGTAACAGAATCAAAATCAAACATCTCAGATCAATTGAATATGATAAATACAATGGAAAAAATTTAAATAGTAAAATAAAATAGATGGTTTAAAACATTTATGACTACAAGTTATCCTTGTTTGCAGATGATATGATGTTATATTTGGAAAACCCTAAAGACTCCACCAAAAATCTATTAGAACCAAAAAACAAACTCAGTGAAGTTGCAGGATACAAAATCAACATACAGAAATCTAGCATTTCTATATGCCAAGAGTGAAAAATCTGAAAAAGAAATTGAGAAAATAATCCCATTTATAATAGCCACAAATACAGTTAAATACCTAGGAATTAACCAAAGAAGTAAAAGATCTCTACAATGAAAACTATAAAACACTGATGAAAGACATTGAGGAGGACACCAAAAAACAGAAAGATATTTCATGTTTATGGATTGGAAGAATCAATATTGTTAAAATGTCCAACTACCCAAAGCAATCTATAGATTCAGTACAATCTCTATCAAAATAGCAATGATATTCTCCACAAAAATAGAAAAAAATCCTAAAATTTATATGAAATCACAAAAGACCCAGAATAGCCAAAATTTTTCTGAGCAGAAGAACAAAACTGGAGGAATCATATTACTTGACTTCAAAGTATGCTACAGAGCTGTAGTAACCAAAACAGCATGGGACTGGCATAAAAACAGACACACTGACCAATGCAACAGGATAGAGAACCCAGAAACAAATCCACACACCTACCAAACTCATTTTTGACAAGGATGTCCAGGACTGAGGAAAAGAAACTCTCTTCGGTAAATGATGGTGGGAAAACTGGATATCCATATGCAGAAGAATGAAACTAGACTCCTATCTCTTGCCATATACAAAAATCAAATCAAAATGGGTAAAGACTTAAATCTAAGACTTCAAACTATGAAACTACTTCAAGAACCCATTGGGGAAACGCTCCAGGACATTGAACTGGGCAAAGATTTGTTGAGTAATACCCCACAGGCAAAGGCAACCAAAGCAAATATGGACAAATGGGATCATATCAAGTTAAAAAGCTTCATCACAGCAAAGGAAACAATCAACAAAGAGACAACCCACAGAAGGGGAGAAAATATTTGCAAACTACCCATCTGACAAGGGATTAATAACCAGAATATATATATAAGAAGCTCAAACAACTCTACAGGAAAAAAATCTAACAATCCGGTTTTTTAAATGGGCAAAAGATCTGAATAGACATTTCTTAAAAGAAGATATACAAATGGCAGACAGACATATGAAAAGGTGCTCAACATCATTGATCATCAGAGAAATGGAAATCAAAACTACAATGAGATATCACCTCACCCCAGCTAAAATGGCTTCTATCCAAAAGACAGGCAATAACAAATTCTGGTGACGACGTGGAGGAAAGGGAACCCTTGTTAGTGGGTTGTAGTGGTGTGAATGTACAACCACTATGGAGAACAGTAGGGAGGTTCCTCAAAAAACTAAAAACAGAGCTACCATATGATCCAGCAATCCCACTGTGAGGTATATAACCAAAATAAAAGAAATTAGAATAAATTGAAGAGATACCTGCACTCCCATGTTTGTTGCAGTACTGTTCACAATAGGCAAGATTTAGAAACAACCTAAGTGTCCATCAACAGACAAATGGATAAAGAAAATGTGGTATATATACACAGTGGAGTAATATTCAGCCATAAAAAAATGAGATCCTTTCATTTACAACATGGATGGAACAGCAGGTCATTATGTTAAGTGAAATAAGCCAGGCACAGAAAGACAAACTTCTCATGTTCTCACTTATCTGTGGGAGCTAAAAATTAAAACAATTGAACTCATGAGATAGAGAGTAAAAGGATGGTTACCAGAGTCTGTGAAGGGTAGTAGGGAGGAGGGCTGGGGTAGTGGGTAGGTGGGAGTAGAGATGGTTAATTTTTCTAACCAAAGATATAAAGAATGAATAAGATCTAGTATTTGATAGCACAACAGCGTGACTATAGTCAATAATAATTTAATTGTACATTTTAAAATAAGTAAAAGAGTACAATTGGATTGTTTGTAATACAAAGAATAAATGCTTGTAGTGATTGATACCTCATTAAAATAAAGACAAAAAAATAAAAATTTATAACATTCACAAAGAGAACATCAATATATTTATCTATTTAGAAGTAAACAACTTTAATGTCAAAAACTATCACAAACCAAAAAGGCAAAAACAAGTGTGTGGGAGGAGTGAGAATGTGCTACAAAATGATGTGAGCTAATATCATTATTATACAAGGAGTTCCAAGATAAACTTTAAGACCCCAACTAGAAAATAACCCAAGGATACAAACAGGCAACTTACATAAGTAAGAATGACTAAGAAAAAGATTCAAACCCACTAAAAATTTTTAAAAATGCAAATGAAAATTGATAATCATGATTTTTCCACACTGATAAAAAAAAGGCAAGTATAAAAATGTGATCAGTTCTTCATTTGGGGAAAGGTAGGGTCAGACAAGCTACCGATGACAGCATAAATGCCACGTGAAATTTGGCCATGAAAATTGATGGGGGTCCAATCTTTCTGAGAAAGTATCATACTTAAAAATGATCACCATTTTTGGCCCAGTAATTCACTTACAGGAATTTTTTCTAAGGAAATAAGCAGAGATCCAAGAAATACACAAAGATGTTAGCACTGCAACATCTTTGTGCAACATCTTTGCCGGTGGTTCTCTGCAAACCAGGAAGTTTCCTCACGGAATCAGATTGGCCAGCTCCTTGATTTTAGATGTTTAGCTTCCAGAACTATGAGAAATAAATGTCTGTTGTTAAGCCACCTAACTGATGGTATTTTGTTATAGGGCTGCAAGTCAAGACAGGGGAGCGGGGGGTGCGGGGAGAAATAGAGACAGAGAGAGACACAGACAGAGATGGAGGGAAGCAGGTTTTCCTGAATTATGGGGTTTTATTTTCTTTTTCAGAAATTTCTATGTTTTTACAATGAGAATATCTTCAACAGATATTTTCAACAATGAGAAAAAACAGGCTAGTCAAACACAGATAATAATAAAAATGGCAACTAACATTTATTTAGCATTTACTATGTTCTAGAGATTGTGTTGCCTTTGGTGAATTTTGTTTTACCTTCACGACTCTCTCAAGTAGTTACTATTATAATCCCCATTTCACAGTCTCCTAACCACTCTGAAAACAAAAACAAAGACAAAAACAAAAAAACAACCTTTTTTTTACATTTTAATCTTGGTTTTCTATTTTTTTTTTTTTTAATTTTACTTTAAGTTCTAGGATACATCTGCAGAACATGCAGGTTTGTTACATAGGTATACATGTGCCATGGTGATTTGCTGTACCTATCACCCCATCATCTAGGTTTTAAGCCCTGCATGCATTAGGTATTTGTCCTAATGGTCTCCCTCCCCTTGCCCCCCACCCCCTGACAGGCCCCGGTGTGTGATGTTCCCCTCCCTGTGTCCACGTGTGCTCATTGTTCAACTCCCACTTATAAGTGATAACATGTGGTATTTGGTTTTCTGTTCCTGTGTTAGTTTGCTGAGGGTGATGGCTTCCAGCTTCATCAAAAAACAAAATTGACTCTTGAAATACTTGCTTTATGGATAAGACTTGGAATAGTACTTAATAAAAGTATGTTGAATGAATATGTCTTAATCAACCGTACTAAATTCAGTAAAGTTACATATCACACCCTTGGCTTAGATAAAGAAAAAAACAACAAAGAGCAAGGAAGACCCGGCTTAGCATTGCTTATGCTCTCAGTCAGCCTTGGGTGTCTGGGAAGGAATGGGGCTCCTTATACTTTGTCAGATTCTTCGTTCGTCTGACAGGAATGCTGAGTAGATGAATTTTCCTTGGAGTGGAAAATACGATTACTTTTCCGCTGTGGTTCCTTCTACCATTGAAATCGCTTTACAAACTGAAAAACTGGAATCGAGATCTCATTTATTATCTGTGGTTTCACATTGCAAAATCACTGTGAACTTCAGAGCCAAATGCTTTTTTTATTTTCCTTTGAATTTCCATTAAAGGAAGATTTTCTTAGAAGCAGATTGAGAACTTTAAATTCTTTGCCAGGGATGAGAGAGACAAAAGACACTCACTGGCTGAATTTCACATCTAGTCCTGAAGCTTTGTCTGTCAAGAGAAGAGGCGATGCTTTTCTCTTAATATCAAAAAGGAAGGAAATTTTCTTCAGTATTCCCTGCCACCCAGAGAGGAGACACGATGACAGTGGCAGTTGTAAGACTCAAGAGCAGGCACACAAGAAATGTGACTTTCTCCATTTTCCATAAATCAACTTCATATAGGATTCTGAAGCCCCATATTTCAGGCTGGCAGAATGTGGATTTTTAAATTTTATGGAGTTTAAAATTTTCTTAAACTTTGGTTTATTCATTGTGAGGCATTTTTGTAGTTTTCCACCTTCCTTTTCCTCTAACCTACGTGCGCGTGTGTGTGTGTGTGTGTGTGTGTGTGTACATTCTAGGCCATTGGCATACAAGCAGTACAAGTATGTGTGTGTTGGGGATGCTGACCTGTGTGGCCCTATCTCTGCAGCCCAAACTAGGCTTCCCATGAAGGCATGTCTGGGGAGGCAGTTAGCCCTACGCCAGACCTTCAGGTCCCAACAGGCTCCATCACATCAAACCGACTCCTTAACTGCTCACCCAGTGTCCATCTCTGCTGTTCAGGCACCTGCTGTTCAGAATGACTGCTGGGTGAAGTCATTCTCTTTTGAGGTGGCCTTTAAGGGATGCCCTTTTCTTTCTCTGTTTCCCTTAAGCCACTCTGCACCTTTTGCAGACCCTCTTCCACAGATTTTAACACAAATCAAGGAGTCTTATAGACCATAATTCTTTCATGCCCATCCTGAGGTTCTGTTATATAAGAAAGCTCAATGGGGCCCACCTGCCTCAATCATGAGAAATAAGGCAAAGCAGAAAATGCAGGTGGAAAGATTATCCAGCCACTTGAGTGAAAAGATCTTTGGGATTTGAAAATCTGGGTGTAATTTATATATATATATTTTAAGTTCTAGGTTACATGTGCACAATGTGCAGGTTTGTTACATATGTATACATGCGCCATGTTGCTGTGCTGCACCCATTAACTAGTCATTTACATTAGGTTTATCTCCTAATGCTATCCCTCCCCACTCCCCCCACCCCATGACAGGCCCTGGTGTGTGATGTTCCCCTTCCCGTGTCCAAGTGTATAATTCTAAGCAGTCCCACTTGGTGTATGGCATGGTAGACAGACATTAACTTTGAGAAGCTTCTCCATTGGTATCTTGATGAAGGAACCAGTGAAATGTCATAGCAGCCCTAGCAGGTAGAGATTATTCCAACAATTTATTGACTATGTCATGTTGCTTTCTTTTGGCTTGTTTTTATTCTCGCTTTGTATTTAATAGAACAGGTATCATAAATGGACTAATCACAAAACTGTTTTGTTTGGTTTACATTTCTCTTGTCTAAGGTTTTTTCCTCTTTCTTCCTTTTTTGTTGTTTCTAATATTGTTTTTCTCTTAAGTTTCAAATTACTTAAGCTTGGTGTCTATTCTCCAGTTCCCCTTAGTTCTCACCATTCCCCATTGACTTAAAACAAGATGTTTCTTGTTTTAAGCAGGTAACTCTCTGCTTGGCCCCTAACAACATTTGAATTTTCAGGCCTTGATATTACTTGATTTTAATAAGAAGCTTTATCTTTTTCAGAAACTGTTATTTTGGTCTTTATTTTTCTTCCCAGAAGTTTGCTATTAATATATTTTTAATTTCTGTGTTTATATTTTTCTTATTTCTTTATAGTTTTGTTGTATTTTCTCCAAGAATGTTCTTGTAAAATCTCTACCTTAAGTAATGCACTAAACTTTGACTTCTGAGTTAATATGTAATTGATTTTTGTGAATGCTTCATGGGCATAAGAGAATAATGTGTATTTTTGTTTGTAAGAAATAAATATCTATAAATACCTTTACACTGAACTTGTTTATTACACAAATTTTTGGTTATGACTTGTCAAATTCTGCAAGAGATGACTATGTTTTCTACTATTATATTAATTTTATCAGAATCTTGAATATCTGAGAGTCTTTATGTATTTCATAGCTTTATTGTTTGGTATTTAAAGTTTTCAGAATTATTATATTTTTGTGCATTGCATATTCATCATAATATAGTATACCTCTTGAGACAAGAGAGTTCCTTTGACCCTTTCACAGGACTTGCATCAGGGAAGTGGCTCACTTACTTGGCCACCACCTGCAATCAAACTCCTTGTGGAAGGGGGAGCATGCAGATGAGTGGGTGCCAGGGCAAGTGCTTCTGGGCTTTGGCCCCATGGCAGCATCTGGGGTATGTTAAAATTAATGCTCTTGTAGCAGTTGCTGTCTGCAGATGGCTAAGTGTTAACCAGCTCAGTGAAGAGTCAGGGTGACAGCCTTTTACACCCTGCCTTCTTGGTACCCAAGTTCTTGTTTGGCATCCAGGAAGAATCAGGTCTTATGAATGGTTTGAAAGGTGATGAACTCAGATGATTTTATTAAGTGGTGGAAGTGGCTCTCCACAGAAGGGGAGCTAAAAAGGGGATGGTGTGGGAAGAAGGGGATCTTTCCCAGAAGCCCAGTCAGAGACAGCCGGGCTCCTCTCTGAAATTGTGGCATCTGAAGTTAAGCTGCATCTATCCATACTCTCTGACACTCTGTTGCTTCTTCTCCTCTTAATGTTCAGTCACTTGTCCTCCTCTCTCCTTCTCTGCCACACCACTCTGCTCCTCTGCCGGTGGAGTTTGGGGGTTTTATGGGTACAGGATAGGGGCATGGCAGGCCAGGGTGGTTTTAGAAAAAGCAACATTTGGGTGGGAAAACAAGGATAACTGTTCTCATTTAGGGCTGCGGTTTCCAGGCTTGAGGGTGGGGTCTTTGCAAGGGAACTGCCCTCTTCCAGCCCGTATTTTCTTGCCTCCTGCCTGTATCACTCTGGCCCATTTCAGGCTTATGGTTTTAGGCTATATTTTAATTGGTATTAATATTGCCACTGATATGGTTTGGCTCTGTGTCTCCACCCAAATCCCATCTGGAATTGTAATCCTCACGTGTTGAGGCAGGGACCTGGTGGAAGGTGACTGGATCATGGGGGAGGTTTCACCCATGCTATTCTCCTGATAGCGAGGGGAGTTCTCATGAGATCTGACGGTTTCAAAAGTGGCAGTTTTTCCTGTGCTCTCACTTCTCTCCTGCCACCATGTAAGATGTGCCTTGCTTCCCCTTCGCCCTCGACCATGATGGTGGGTTTCCTGAGGTCTCCCCAGCCATGCTGAACTGTGAGTCAATTAAACCTCTTTCCATTAGAAATTACACAGTCTCGGCTGGGCGCAGTGGCTCATGCCTGTAATCCCAGCACTTTGGGAGGCCAAGGTGGGCAGATCACGAGGTCAGGAGATCAAGACCATCCTGGCTAACACGGTGAAACCCCGTCTCTACTAAAAATACAAAAAATTAGCTGGGCGTGGTGGCGGGTGCCTGTAGTCCCAGCTACTCGGGAGGCTGAGGCAGGAGAATGGCGTGACCCAGGAGGCAGAGCTTGTAGTGAGCCAAGATAGCGCCGCTGCCCTCCAGCCTGGGCAACAGAGTGAGACTCCGTCTCAAGAAAAAAAAAAAAAGAAAAAAAGAAATTACACAGTCACCATAAGTTTCTTTATAACAGTGTGAGAATGGACTAATACGGCCACTTTATTTGTCTTCATTATCTTTTCTTTTGTTCTTGTTTTCTTGCAAATGCCTATCTTTATTTTAAAATAATCCTTGTTATTTTATTTTAGGTATTAATCTTTTATTTTTAAATTCATTCGAGACTACTTTTTTGGATGTGTTGTTGAGATGCTTTAATGAGATGTTACAAAATGCAAAAGTGCTTCCTGTTGTGCAAATGAAATCAGTGCTCAATAAATGTTAGTTTCCTATATTAATTCTTTGTTTTCTTTCTCAGAGTTCCATCAAGGGTAAGACTGTATTTTTAGGAAAACCAGACTGGACTGAAATGTAAGGAAACTCTAATCTACTAAATTGTGTTGCAGCTGGCCTATTTGGGATGGTAATATATTAATACCATTTCTGAGGAGTACTGGAGGTCTAAAGAAATGGGAGCTATTGAGCAAGAATTTGTTAATACTTTTCCCTTGGTATCCAGGACAGGGGCATTTCGTTTCTAGACAATTAGTAAGATTCTATAGACAGACATATCCCTCATGAATATTTCTGTAGAGCTACACATTTATACATCCTATAACTGTGTCATAAAATTGCATACCTATAAAAGGAACGGAAATGAAAAAATGCAACAATAACTTCAGGGAGAGACTAGTTAGCTGTTTTTTTAAGGACATTATGTGGAGATTTCTTGATTGTGGTGATGGGGTCATGTTAATAGAGTCTTTTTCGATTCCATTTCTATTTAAAATAGATAGGCTAACCATAGAGACCAATTCTCAACGTATAGTACCAATTAATTCGGTTTTACAGCACACTGCAGTGCAGTAAAAAGAATCTGACATAGCAAAATCTGCCTAATTAGAATCTGGGTCAGTTCATATAGGAGTAGATTTTCTACCCTATATTTAAGAAAAGTCTTTTTAAAACATTTTTTGCAATAGGCATATTTTATCAGATTATATGTTCATTGTAATATTCAGGCCAGTTCCTTGATAACTGCAAGTTACTACTCCCATCTGAAAGTTTCCTATAATTTCTGCTTTGGCTAATTGTTTTAATAAAATAGTTCTTAATAAGTTATTAAGATCAATAAACTGACTCAGGGAACAATCATGGAAGAAGTCTAAGTATTCATCTAGTTCAACCCTCTCACTTTACAAATGAGGAAGAAGAGGTCCAAAGAGATTAAGTAAGTTGCTTCAGGCCAAAGAGCTAGTCAGTGTCAGGGGCTACACTGGAATCTATGACTCTGATTGTCCAGTACATTGATTCCACTAGTAATGTGGAATGTATTTTAGAATGTAAATAAAATGTTTTCCTTGTAAACCATTAAAATAGAAGAGGAAGAGCTGTGAGCATTGAATGAAATGATAAATGTAAAAACCAGTAGTACATTAACAAGTACTTGTGATGTACCCAGTAAAAGTTATTCATGCTCGTATGTCTTCCCTCTAATTAGAAAAGTTATGATGATACATTCCAGATATACTCATGATTCTGTTTGAGAAGTGCTACCAGCACTAACGAGACTAGCACCTGTATAACATTCCAAGATCCCATACCATTTCCCACCAAATTAACTTTAATTTAATATTTAATGTTTCAGCATATTTCTTTTTGATTTCTTTGTAATTATATATGTACATATCCAAAACATTATATTATTTTATATGCTTTAAATCCTATATAACATGCTATTATGTATTTGGCCAACTGCTCTTTTTTACATTCTGCATTATGTTTAGGGGATTTATTTAGGTTGATTTAATTACTTCTAGCTTATTCATTCCTTTTCATTGCTATACAACATTCAGGTTCATGAAGATTCACAATGTAATCACCTGATCTTCTATTAATAGTCTTTTATAGGTAGTCTCCTACTTTTTACCATACAAACAATCCTGCCATAACATTTGTGTATGTTTCCTTGTACATACGTGCAAGAATTTCTCCAGGGTATAGTATTAAGAATGTAATTGCCAAGTTGAAGATATATGCATCTTCAACTTAGCTAAATATTGCCAAACTACTGTCCAAAGTTGGTTATGCCAATATAGATTCCCACTTGCAGTATGTAAGAGATCCTGTTGATCTACATCTCTGCCAAATCTTGGAATTGTCAGACTGAAATTTTTAGCAATCTGAAGGGTGTGAGATTACATCTTATTGTGATTTTAGTTTTCGTTTCCTTAGTTAATAGTGTTAACAAATCCACTGAAAAGGAAAAAAATGTTTTAAATTAAAGAGACTTTATTGCAGCAAGCAGTTTGCAAACCAGGGAGATGCAGCCTTCAGTACAAAACAGAGGTACACTCCGCCAGAACAAAGACAGAAGTTGCTTTTTATAGAGAAAGTTGTCACCCAGGTTTCTGCTTGTCTGCTATGTAAATAAGGGGTGGCTGATTATTTGTTCTGATTGGTTGATGTTAAGATTTATCACAGGTCACAATCTAGTGGTTAGGTCCAGTGCCAGAATCTATGGTTAGGTCTGGGAACTTTCTGGCAGTGTTGATTGAGGCAGTGTAAACAGGAACAGATAGCTATGAAAGTCCCAAAGTTCCCCTAGCCTGTGGTTTTTTTCTGAGAATGCAGGATATGTGTGTGGTCTCTAGTCAGCAAATGGACACTTGGCTGCATTTTGAATTTAAGCCCAATTAGTCACTCGGGATCCACCTTGAAGGATTGGCTGTTTTGGAGTTGACAACAGAAAGGATAACCAACTTTTCACATTTATTGGCCTTTAGTGTTTTCTTCTTTTTTGAATTGGCCATTGGTATTTGTTACTCATTTTTAGTGGATTACTTACATTTATTTCATATTGAGTTTTAGGAATTTTGAAGAGTATATAGTCTGGTAATTACTCCTTTGTGGGGCCTAATGTGTGAAAATATCCTCCGCCAATTTATGGTTTGCCTTTGAGCTGTCTATGTTGTCTTTTGTTGTGAAGAAGTTTTAAATTTTAATATTTATTTGTCTTCATATTTGGGTATTTTTTAAGAACTCATTTTCCATGTTAAGGTAACAGAAGTATTCTCTGACATCTATAAATATAAAATGTTTACTTTTCATATTTCTGCCTTTGGTCCACCTGGAATTCATTTGAAAACACTGGCTGGAGTAGGACTCCAAGTTAATTACCTCCTATTAAGTTAATACATCCTATTGAGATAGAACCAAATTTTTCCAGGACTATTTCTTGATTCATTTCCCCCCTGCTCTGTAATGTGATATCTATGTAATTCTGTTCCTTGATTTAATTAATTCTATTTATTTGTTTATCCCTGGCCTAATACCATGCTGTCATGATTTCTGTAGTTTTATAATTAATATCTTAATCTCTCGTAGGGCTAGTCACCCTTTATTCTAGTTATAGTGTGAATGTTGACTTCTCGTATTAACACAAGCAAAAGTTTCAGACATGTTTCAGACCTCATGAAAGAATGTCAGATAACTAGTCAGTACGGGGTTGTGGGAAAAGCATGGAGTAGTGACTCAGGGACCATGAGAAGCGGTGCAATATTCACAAACGCTCTGGGGTTCAGTTTCCTCATCCTTAAAAATGAATTAACATGGATTGGCTTGTAAAAGTTGCTATTTTGAGATAGCGAGGGCAGCAAGGATGATGGAAAAGAGGAAGGTTTTTACAAAACAAGGAAGTTCTCCATTTTAGGGGACCTCTATGGGTAGGTATCTATAGCTAGAGAGGGCACAAATGGGCCTCTGGAAAGGACAGACCTGGCAGATCGTGTTTAAAACATCTGCAGAGAAGCGCTTTCCAATTGGAATATAGATGGCTTATCTGCTGCTTAATGAGAAAGAATAGAATGTCTCCATGGATGGGCTATAGAGTGAGCTACTTAGCTGTAATATGAAACAGAGGTACAGCTATAAGAATCTAATGGTTTTGGAGGCCATAAGTTGAATTAAATATCTATACATTCTTGTGTTTATGCAGCTGGTCCTTGAGATTTCCTTTCCCTAGGAAAATAGCCATTGTACCTCACACAGCTGACAGTGTGTGTCTTATAAAACCCGACAGTGGGGATGCCACCTACACAATCCAAGGAAGGGAAGCACTTTGGTCTTTATGATGCGGTGGTGGAGAGTATTAATAGCAAATGCGATTCCCCCGTTAGAGCTTCCGTGACAAATTTTACCATATATAGAAACTATTGACCATCTTATTTTCTTAAGGGCCTAATTGGTTTCTTTATTTGAAAGCTACAGAGCCCAGACCAATGTCGATACTGTTAACACCACTTTAACAGCCAGCTCTGTATCAACTCAGGGTTCCTACTGATGAGTAGAGAAAAATGAGACAGAATTCCCAGCAATGTGTATCAAAGAAAACTGAAATTTAAAAGCCATTTCTGGCCTGGCATGGTGGCTCACGCCTGTAATCCCATACTTTGGGAGGCCAAGGCAAGTGGATCACTTGAGGTCAGGAGTTCGAGACCAGTCTAGCCAACATGGTGAAACCCCATCTCTACTAAAAATACAAAAAGTAACTGGGCATGGTGGTGAATGCCTGTAATCCCAGCTACTCGGGAGGCTGAGGCAGGAGAATCACTTGAACCCGGGGGGCAGAGGTTGCAGTGAGCCGAGATCGCACTATTGCACTCCAGGCTGGGTGACAGAATGAGACTCTGTCTCAAAATAAATAAATAAATAAATAAAAGCCATTTTGTCCTCCTTTGAGGGCCTACGAAAAGGTGTTGAAATCTTATAAATTAAAAAATAAATGAGGTCTATAAATTGCCTATAAAACACCTAACCTTTATTGTCTCACTTGATACTTCCAACAAACCTGTGAGATAGGTCAATTGTCTTCATTTTATAGATATGAAAATAAGGTACAGATGAACTTGCATAAATGATCAAGTTAATAAAGCAGAGCTAGGATTTAAACCCAGGTGACTTCTCGAAAGGATGAAATCTTGACCACTAGGTGTTGCTTCCTGTGTGAATTAAAAAGCTGTTGGCCTTTTTTTTTTTTTTAACTTTGTGCAATTTTTAATGATTTTTATTCCTTTTAACATATCCAACATCCTTGTTTTTATTTCATGGCAATGGTGTTGAGTTGTGAATGTTCTAATAGAGAAGCCAGTCTAGCAGTCTGAAGTCAAACTTGCCATCAATGTTCAAACAGTGAGAAAGTGTTATGGTTTGGCTCTGTGTCCCCACCCAAATCTCATGTTGAATTGTAATTTCCAATGCTGGGGGCAAGATGTGGTGGGAGGTTATTGGATCATGCGGGTGGATTTCCCCCATGTTGTTCTCATGATAGTGAGTTCTCACGAGCTCTGATGTGTTAAAAATATGTGACACTTCCCCCTACACTTTCTTTCTCTCCTGCCATCATGTGAAGAAGGTGCTTGCTTCCCCTTTACCCTTCCACCATGATTGTAAGTTTCCTGAGGCCTCCTCAACCATGCTTCCTGTACAGCCTGAAGAACTGTGAGTCAATTAAACCTCTATCTTTATAAATTACCCAGTCTCAGGTAGTTCACTAGAGCAGTGTGAGAACAGATTAATACAGAAAGTATCCTCAATTTTTGGTGCATTAATTTTACATTCGTATAGTTCCCTGAGCTTTATTCCATAATTTCACTCACTGTTCTGTGTAGCATTTGTGGGATACTTCTACTAGACAGGAGGCATGTTGAGGGCAAAGACTGTCATTTTCTCTGCTTTATACTCCCAGGAATTAGCACTGTTCCTGATACATAGCAGGCACTTAATAAACGTTTGCTGAGTGAATAATGAAGGGAAACTCCACCTTAAATTCTTTTCAGATTCTTCATTTTACCAATAATATAACTGGGGCAGAAATCAGCAAAGTCGACTTACCAAAGATCTACACTTACTGTGTGGCAGACACAAGGCCACTCGAGTCCAGAATCTATTCCTAGTGCTGTTTTCTCCATGGATAACTAAAATCTATGAGTACAAATAGAAAGAAAGAGAAAATCTGGCTATAGAGTGAAAATTGCAGATATATTCTGTTACCTAGCGACATCATAAGAAGTGTTTCAGTTTCATCTCTCATAAAAACAAAGGACACCATTGTTAGTATCTGACTCACATCAGTGCCATGACAACGCAAGGTGTCTCAGCACCTGGAAGAAACCAGCAGCATTAGTAAGTGTTCCCATTATAGAACCACTAATGAGGCAATTTGTTAAACCAGCATCCCCCTGCAAACCAAAACCAGACAAATGAGCTGGTATATTTGAAGGTTCACAAAAAAAAAAAGTTCTCATTAGAAGTAGAAATGAGTCTATGCCAGGTATTTGTGACACATTAAATTAATCTGAGGCAATCATCATGACTCATCATCAAATGGAAAACCTAGGATATCCGGCCTGTTCTCCTGGAAAAAGTGGTTGTGAGGGCGCCAGCAGGTAGGATGGTTTTATTTGGGAGGACTCTCCCTTCTCTTAATTCACTGAGTAACAATGCATGACCAGTAATATTTTCAAAGGAACTATAAGGAAATTGTGTTGATACTTATGTTCCGGTATGATGAATTAGCAGATGAAGTAATTTCTTAACCTGACACTCAAGTCTTCTACGATCTGATGGCCACAAATGCCTCTGTACCCCATAATACTCATTTTACTGAGAGAATATCTGCATCTCTTTACTCATGCTGTCTCCTACCTTGCCAACCTAACCTCCTCCTGTGCATCCACCTATAAGACCCCACCCTTGGAAATACTGGGACTTACGCCCTCCTTGTACACTCAGTACTGACCTAGATCCCAGCTTCAGCAACTCTAGCAACACTGCCCTTAACCTTTTGCCTTTGGAAACTTGGCAGCATCAGCTTCAAAGGATCCAAACCCAGGCTCAAGTCCAATGAGTCTTCTCTGGTCCTGTGCCTGAGCAGCCCAGCTGGCACAGCATGGGTAGAGACCACCTGTATCCCATCAGCTTCCCAATCCCCCTTCAAAGTACTTAATAAATGTGTGCTGCTAGGTGATGTTGTGACACAGAGAGGGTTTTGTCGGATAGAAGAATGCTGCCACACATCTATTTTTACTTGACTTATTTAACAGTTTGGAAGGACATGCACAATTGCTCTACACAGTATAGATCTGGCCACCCAAGAGATGGCTCAGACTCACCAGGGGACAGGGGGCAGCCAGTGCTGAGGAGTGCCTGCCTTTCTGCTCCTGACTACACTGTGTCCCAGAAAATACATTTTCTCACAGCCAAAAAGCAAGCAGTCACATCCCTGAAAAATATTTTTCTTAACTCTGCACCTAGAAAATCATTTGAAGGACGGTGCTAGCAAGGACTGCTAGCTCTTACAGACAGGTGACCTCAGAGAAGAGCAGGGGACTGAGGGGGGTGGAAATCCTGTGGTCTAAGTCTTAGCTTAGACTCTAATTGAGATGATAGAACTGTTACTTAACTAGCAGTTTCTTTTTGTCTCTTCTTTTGGAAAAGAAAATCCACCCTATTTGACAGATGGGCAAACTAAAGATAAAATCAATAATATATGTGAACTGACTATGGGACTGCAAAAAGCACAATGGATTGGGACATTATTGAGAAAATAATAACTGTTGCAGAAAGATATGGAACTTCTTATCTTTCCAAAAGTCCAAATGTGGCCGAACAGGGTGGCTGATGCCTGTAATCCCAGCACTTTGGGAGGCCGAGGCAGGCGAAACACTTGAGGTTAGGAGTTCGAGACCAGGCTGGCCAACATGGTGAAACCCCACCTCTACTAAAAATACAAAAATTAGCCAGGTGTGATGGCACCCACCTGTTGTCCTAGCTACTAAGGAGGCTGAGACAGGAGAATCACTTGAACCTGGGAGGCAGAGGTTGCAGTGAGCCTAGATCATGCCACTGTACTCCAGCCTGGGTGACAAAGCAAGACTCTGTCTCAAAAATAAAAAATAAAAAAAGCCCAAATGCCTTATGAAACTTCAGACAGTGATCATAATCTTTAACATTTTTTAAAGGGTTTTACAGAGCACTTTTACATAAATTATGCTGCTTAATCCTTACATTGACAGCAAATTATGCGTGATTTTTTCCATTTAATAAAATGAGAAAACTGAATTCCAATGAGGTCAATCTACTTAAGACAGCTCAGCTGATTTGAAGATATTAACTGAAGTCTTTTGACTCTCATTTTCTTTTTACAATACTACTGTTTCAAGAAAGGGGTTGCAGAAAAAGTTGCATTAAAAGCATTACATTTAATACTTTGTTATTTGTGCTGGACAAAAATGTCCTATGGGCATATAATATCCTCAGATCCCTTTCATAAACCAAATTATCCTTGAAAATTATTAAAAGATTGTATTCAGATTCATGTATCTGTTAGGATGATTAATATTTCCTACAGAGGTTATTAACTACCATAAAGAACATTTCCACCATTTTGCTAACTAAATAGACTTCATTATGAAAACAAAAATGATATACGGAATTAGATGGCAGCTTTAATAATTACAACTAAAACCATATGTAAAGATGTAGATGAAATAAATCTAAATGAAATCATTTTTCAGGCAGGTTGTATGAAACATCAGTAGCCTTTTAAGAATAATAGGTTTGCTTGATGATGGTTCCTAAATATAGGCTCATTAGGTGTCTTATTATTGACGAGTAAGAATATAGTACAAATCTTAGAATACTGTGTATATTTTTAAGTATAATTTTTTAATTAATAAAGTACATTTGGTATTTGAATGAGTAAGGTCAGGGCTAAGGGATCTGTTTTGCTCATCACATTAAAAAAAAAAAGATTATTCATCCATTCCCTGTCCTCAGGGAGAGTGAAATATGGGAAAATTAAATGGTACTTGGCAGATGACATTTCTGAAGCCTGGTAACAGAAAATGGCAGAATAAACATTCACAGAAGCCCCTCCTATGCCACAGGAAACTTGTTCTAATAGGATCGTCCTGATGATCCTGATGATGTGTCTCATCACTCTTTATTGCCCTCATTAGTCACAAATTAGATTACAGAATCAGCATTTAGTAAATCTCAGCCTCCTTCCTTTCCCAAACTAGCGACTCATCCTCGAGTTTAAGAAAGAACACCGGAAGGAAAGAAGGCAATATCCCTCTCTGCTATCTTTGCTGAAGCTAGAAAACTGACATCAATGTCTTTTATTTCTTGAAGCAAATAGCATGTCTTATTGTATTAATCAGGTTTTTTATTTTCTATATCTTACAATGCTTTGATATCTTGGGGAGTCTTGCTAATATGGAGAGACTGCCCCTCCAGGGGTCAGCTAATTCCTGGAAATAGCACAAGATTTCCCACCCCGTTCCCCCACCTTGCCAACACATTTTTCATAAGCAAACTAAGCAATCCAGATATCCCCACTCTCTCCTTTATCTAACTGACACACCAAGCCAATATTTTCCTGCCCTGAATCATTCCAGGGCCAGGTTTTAGAAGACTAGAAACCATTTCTATAGCTCAGAGCCCACCAAAATTAAACTACCCAATATTCAGCTGTTCACCCTGTTCTGCACTCCTGTGGGAACCACATCAAAGGCCTGTGGTCATGCTTTTCCCTCCTCCTCCTGCCTTCCGACTGACATGGTTCTTCCCCATGTGACCCTGCATGGTGTGGCGTATGCCCCCTTCTGTTGGGGACTCTGAGTACTACAACTTTTCTTTCAAAGGCAGTTGTTCTACACCAGTCATCTTATCATACATGATTAAAACACATCCCAGGTACAAATCTCAAGACACTCATATAGATGTTCTGTCGTGATGATTGTATGGAGAAAGGGGAAGAGCAGTCAAGTCCCAGTTTCTAATTCCAGCTATTTTACAGAATGTATGGCCTTAAGCAATCTCCAAGATTCAGGAAGAGCAAGAGATCTGGACAATAAGTAATTTTTGAATCAATGGATCAAACTAGATAATCTCTGCCTAATTTCAGAGTTAAAATTCTATCATTATGTATACATAAAAAACTTTATCTAAAAAGCTTACTGTATTAGCCTACTTTCACACTGCTGATAATGACATACCCAAGACTGGGTAATTTATAAAGAAAAAGAGGTTTAACGGACCCCTAGTTCCACATGGCTGGGAGGCCTCACAATCATGATGGAAGGTGAAAGGCACATCTTACATGGCAGCAAGCAAGAGAGAATGAGAACCAAGGGAAAAGGGAAACCCCTGGGAGGCCAAGGCAGGCGGACCACGAGGTCAGGAGATCAAGACCATCCTGGCTAATGTGGTGAAACCCCGTCTCTACTAAAAATACAAAAAATTAGCCAGGCGTGGTGGCGGGTGCCTGTAGTCCCAGCTACTGGGGAGGCTGAGGCAGGAGAATGGCGCAAACCCGGGAGGCAGAGCTTGTAGTGAGCCGAGATTGCGCCACTGCACTCCAGCCTGGGCGACGGAGCAAGACTCCGTCTCAAAAAAAAAAGAAAAGAAAAGAAAAGAAAAGGGAAACCCCTTATAAAATCACTAGATCTCGTGAGACTTATTCATTACCACAAGAACAGTATGGCGGAAACTGCCCCCATGATTCAATTATCTCTCATCAGGTCCCTCATCCAACATCTGGGAATTATGGGAGCTACAATTCAACATGAGATTTGGGTGGGGACACAGGCAAACCATATCACTTACCACCATTAAATTAATATTTTTAAATTTAAGATGCTATTGCTAAATTCAAACTCACCAATGAATTACCAAGCCCCCTTGCAGAGTGATTCCCAGGACTAGGTGATTATCAATATATCATCTGATGAACTGTGTAAAATTACATATGCCCAGGCCTTGCCCACAGCCTCTCAGCAAGGATCTATGATGGTGGGCCCCAGAATTGGTTTATTATAAAAGCTCTTTCTATGACTTTAATGATCTGCTAGGTTGGGCACTACTGCTTTAACAGTAATTCTAAAATTATTATTTCACAACCACAACTCTTTCAAGAACTTGGATCCAAGTCAAGAGACAAAAAACTGAATTTTTCAGAAAGGATTGTTTACATTTTACAGGCAAAAATAACAGTAACAGTAATCCAAGATTTCTGAGATCCAGGTTGTTAAGTGACTTCTAAAAGGTCAATGAACAGGTGAGTAGCAGAGGTGGGCATGAGCCAAATTCTGATTTCAAATCCAGTGCTTTATCCACTATATCACCAAACCATCTTATCATTCCAATTTACGTGATAACTACTTAATCAAGCACCTATTATGTCAAAGACACCATCCTATCATATGCAGTAGTAGTTAACATGTTTTTGAGTTCTGACTATGCGCTGAGCACCATTTTAGGCACTTAACAAAAATTATTTAATCCACAGAACAAACCTATGGGGTAGATATTAATACTATCCCAATTTTATACATGGAACAAACATAGAACAGAAAGGATATGCAACTTGCCCAGGGCCACACAGCTAGTAAGGGACAAGGTTAAAATTAGAGCCCAGGTGGTCAGCTCCAAAACCTGAGCTCTTTAAACACTATGCAATATTGTGTAGAGAGCATTTATCGAATATTCTAGAATTGAGGGTGCTATATGTAATATATTACCTTCTTTAATCCTCCTGGAGAAACGAAACAGGCTCAGGCTCTTGAGTCACTAACCCAAAATCACATGGAGTGGTGAAGAAATTGTTTTACTACTGTATAACTTAGGACTTTTATTTTTATCTTTTGAGATGGAGTCTCACTCTGTCCCCAGGCTAGATGGAGTGCAGTGGCATGATCTTGGCTCACTGCAACCTCTGCCTCCGGGGTTCAAGCGATTCCCCTGCTTCAGCCTCCAGAGTAGGTGGGATTACAGGCATGCACCACCACGCCTGGCTAGTTTTTGTATTTTTAGTAGAGACGGGGTTTCACCATGTTGGACAGGCTAGTCTTGAACTCCTGACCTCAAGTGATCCTCCCGCCTCAGCCTCCCAAAGTGCTGGGATTACAGGTGTGAGCCACCATGCCTGATCATAACTTAGGACTCTTTTCGATGTGTCAACACATTCAATAGTAATGGACTTAAACAAAAAAAGAATATACTGGCTCAATAACTGGAAAGCCCAGGGATAAAATGATGTGACTGGGACATGATTTTCTTGGGCTCTGCTTCAGCTACCTCTGTGTTGATTTCATTCTCTGTCCCCACACGGAGCTCCATGGGAAGACCCCCTTAATCAGAAAACAATCTACTTCCCAATAGCTAAAAAGCAAAAGTTTTTACCCTGAGACTACGTACGTACTACTGAAACAATCATGCAGGGTGTGTAATATAATGACTGGCTTAGCCCAGATACAGAGACTGAGAGCCAAAAATAAGAGATGCCAACTGCAAATCAAACCCCAGCTAGCCGGCCTCTCTATAAATAACAGATTATTTGTGAGTACATTGGTGTGTTTTCTGTTAGCATCCCACAGTGTTTTCTTCATATAACCTTCAGTTTAAAAGCTTTGCACTAAAATCCAAGGAGAAAAACATGGTTAAGCATTCACTTGTGTTGCTATTGAGGGATGCTGTTCCTGTTCACCCGCCTCCCAGGTCCATACTCCCTCTGCTACGTGAGGGCCCTGCCGGGCCATGGGACTGTCCATGTGCAAATGCACCCTCTCTCTTTGAGCACTGCCAACTCCCTGGGGCTCTGCTCAGGGAGCAGGATACAAGTTCCTTTCTCCTGTCAGATACGAGAATCCTATTTGGGTTTTGGAGCCTTCACATGGCTCTGGCCAGAAGGAAGCCACAAGGTCTTTTACTTTAACGTCCATCAGAGTTATTGATTCTCCTCGGATCTCCTCTCCTCATCTTTTGCTGAGGAATCTTTGTTGACTATCAGGGTTTAGGCGGTCGAGAAACTGCAAAGAAATCCCTAACCTGTTCGGCAATCTGACATGCAGACCTATGTCCTACTCTTTCCACCACCCAAAGGCCTAAATTTTTGGAAAGCAAAAGCTAGGAACAGATCAAGTCTACCTCCCTTGCCTTCTCTCTCTCCTGAGATACAAAGAGCAAAGAAGAGAAATGAACTACTAGTATAAAAAGCAGTGGCTAATATTTCAAAAATCTTTTTCTGCCACTCCACTGTCTATCAAATGCCCACAGTGTGCAAAATATAAACTAGGCACTTTGCACATCTCTTTTGTTTTCCACAACTACCTACTACGTCAGCACTGCACCGACAAGGAAACCAAATCTCAGAGAGGTGAAATGACTTGCCTACCGACACAGGGCCGAGCCTGGGCCCCTTTGCCCTCAGATCCGTTCTTCAACCATGCCCTGTTCTGCTCTGTTTAGGGCAAAGGGAGGTTCCCACATCAGCTGACGGCCAGCTGGTTTGGCCAACAGGAGGCACAGATAGGAAATGAGAGAGTGGGGAGGGGAAAGATATCACCCCTTTTGTCTAAGACAGCTTCACTGGCAGCTGCTGAATCTCCTGTGTGGCTCCAGCTCCCACTAGACAGGCAGCCTGGTCCTGGTTTCTGTGAGGCCCTGTTTTGGGATATAGTAATGAGGATGGACCAACCATCTAGGTTTGCCTGGGAATGAGGAGTTTCCTGGGACACAGGGCTTTCAGTGCTAAAATTGAGAACGTTCTCAGCAAACATCTTGGTCACCCAAGTGGTAATAGCACCTCCTCTTCACCCCTAAGCTGCCTCTGTAGCCAAAGAGTGCTAGTTCCCACCTGCAGGTAATCTCTGAGTCTCTGACTGTCCTCTGCATGGCTTCTCAGCCTCCAACACCTGTTCTACTCATCCCTTTCATTAAATTCCTTGTGTTGTAAATATTTGAAATTGTTGCTGTTTGTGTGGTTAGAATGGGTTTTTATACTAGTATTTCCTTTCTCTTCTTTGCTCATGAATCCTCAAGGGAGGGTTGGGGTACGGAAAATAGCCCATACATGTGATACAGTTATCCAGCTAGTAAGTGCAAAGGTGATATTTTTACCAAAGGCTGTGCTGTTATCACTACATTAAATTCACTCAGAAGAACAGTGCTTAGGGAAAGAGGTTTCTTCACACCTGCCTGCCACTGCCTGTATAATTCACCACCAGGAAGTATAATTTTAACTTTGCCTTGAAGGATTAAGTCATAGTAACACAACTTACAAATGAGTTATTTTTAGCTTGAGCAAGTGAAACACAGCTTCTGTCTGCTTTTCTGAAGTGGAGTAGGAAGGAAAGAGGGGGAGGTTCCTGCTTGCTGCCTTGTGGAGTTCTACAAAGAGACCAGAAGCTTCTGTTTCAAAAGGAAGCGGCAGTTGCACTTACGGTAATGGCAGAGGCCTCCCAGACACTGGCTTGGAGTTCTGTTTATTGGTTATGAACACAGATTTCTGGATACCTCCCACCTGACCAATAAAATGGTCCTCGCTGTGGAATGCATCTAGGTAATTCACATTAGTGTGTGTAGCTATTGCTATAGTAACAAGAAACTGGGACTTTTTATCCCTTTTCTCATTTTTCTAAAGTTCCTTTTTTGAGGGCAAATATACATTCTATATTTGAAAGAAAATAATTCATAAGTCAGAAATATGGCCTTATTCAGATGCAATACAGGCTCATCTGAAATACATCACAAAATAGTGATGTTGACATGTATCAATTAGTTCAAATTAGGATTTGCTGGTTGCGAATCGTACATATTTCAAGGCAAAAGAGTGTCCTAAAGAGTCATGTTTCAGATCAATCTGCTTCTCATTCACATTTAATTTTCTTGCAAATGTTGAAACGTGGAACAGTTCGTGCTGAGCAATAAGCTATCAACTTGAATTCAACAGCTTCTAAAAACAAGTAGTCTGAGGTGTCCAAGTTCACAACAGCCTGTTTCCAGATTTTATTTCATTTAGACAAGTCATTGAGCAGCCTGAACCCAGGAGAGTACAGCAAGAAATTGCTTTATTTTTTTTCTTTCATCACTGCCCCCAAAGGAGCTGTAAGATGGTCCCTTTCTGGCCCCCTCTAGACATCTCATGCAGGAGCCAGAGCTTTCTGGCTATTTTCAAATACAAAAGCTACAATCTGGTTTAGTCCCTTTAACACTTCAGTTCAACCTAGTGTTCAGCTCCTCTCTCCCCCAAGGGTCAGCCTTAGGACCTGGAGTTGGGAGGGCACCTGGTCAGTTCCTCCACTGGGATTGGAGCAGAGGAAGAGGGAGAGGGAAGGTGTCAGTGCTTCTGCTTGCCCAGTTGATTCTTATCTCCCCACTTGGTCGTCAGTGAGCGCCCCACTGCATTGTTGTCTGACCTGAGAGATCTGCTTTGGCCTCCTGCCCTGGCAGCTCATGGTGAGGCTCTTCCTCCTGGAGGCCTGTGACCTTGCATAGACTGTTAACAAGATGGCTCAGCTCAAGCCAAGCTACCTTCCAAAGTAGCCACTAGACCATCCTTCCATGCCAAACAGTGGGAGATGAAGTTCTTCCTGCCCTGCCACCACTCCCAGTTCTTTTAGCCTGATTCAAAAAGCATGGAGGATAGATTAGCACAGAGTGAATTGCTGTTTCTGTGCCCTGTGCCCAATCCTAGGAGCATTTTTCTTAGAACTCACCTTCATATAGAGGTTGAAGGTGGAAGTTTTCCTTTTATTTCCCTAGGGAAAAGCCACTCTGTCCCTCTTCATAGACTGACATCTCTTTTTTCAAATGACTCATTTCAAGTATCTCCAGATTTCTGTTTAATGAAGGACCAGGCTCGTGGTAGCTGGCCTGGTTTTGCTGCTGTTTAACAGACTATGTCCTGCTCCTCCTGGGTACTTACTGTTTTTACTTTTAGGACTCTAAATGCAATCAAAACATAATAAGAACAGCTCCAGTCAACATTCTATTAAATAAATCATGAACCTTTGCAATAAAAGTATCACTACTAAAGACTATGCAAATAAGGAGGCCCTGGCTTCCAGTTCAGGTGGCTCTGAGCTGAGGGTAAGCACCAGGGCAGTGCCCTTTTACCAGATCCATCCAAGTGGGATCACCCTCTAGTGGGGAGCTGGCCCCTTCTCCCAAGCATGCCAATCAAGTTAAGTTCTTGTCTCTTTAACACTCAAGGAGAGGCACGTACAGGGGAGTTTTAGTCTGGGTGGGTAGAGCAAGGGCTTTCTGCTGAGAGGAAAAAGGCTAGGTCTGAGGACTGAGGGTGCACTAGGGCAGTGGGAGTTGTGGGAGGGAAGATGTGGCACCAGGCTAGAGGGACATCCAGGCCAGGGTTGGGCTGCACTGAGGGCCAGGGAAACTGCTCTAGATATACATAACTTATTCCCAATGGTTCAGAAAAATTTACATATACAAGTACGTGTGTATATGTGTGTGCAGACATACATATATATGTGTGTGTGTACACACACACATGTGTGTGCATAAAAAGAAGAGAGAGCCGGGCACGGTGGCTCACGCTTGTAATCCCAGCACTTTGGGAGGCCGAGGTGGGCGGATCACGAGGTCAGGAGATCGAGACCATCCTGGCTAACACGGTGAAGCCCTGTCTCTACTAAAAATACAAAAAATTAGCTGGGCGTGGTGGCGGGCGCCTGTAGTCCCAGCTACTGGGGAGGCTGAGGCAGGAGAATGGCGTGAACCCGGGAGGTGGAGCTTGCAGTGAGCTGAGATTGCGCCACTGCACTCCAGCCTGGGAGACAGCAAGACTCCATCTCAAAAAAAAAAACCAAACAAACAAAAAGAAGAGAGAGAACTAATGACAAGCAAATGAGGTAACATATTAACAATAGGAGAATCTGGGTAAGAGGATCATAGGTGTTCTTTGCACCATTCGTATTTTTGCAACTTTCCATAAATTTGAAATTACTTCCTAATAAAACTTTTTAAAAGGTACCCTTTGAATCTCTACTATAGACAACACAATCAATGAACTTTGTTCATCTCCCATCATTTTCTCTTTCCTTCCACTTCATTTCTGCATTGTAAATAATATTTACATACTGTTCAAAAATCCCGATTCTCACATTTGCTCTAGCCTTGACATTACAGTTAAATATTTTAAATGTCCAGCACCAGTGCTTTTGCCATGGTTTTTCCAGTCATCTCTTGATCGGTTCAAGGTTCATTTGAGGAGATTCCTTAGGAAAGGCTCATGGGAACAATATCCATGAGATCTTTCTTTAAGCACCTTTTACTATAGCTGATATGCTTGAATGTCAGTGTATTAGTCCATTTTCGTACTGCTATGAAGAAATGCCTGAGACTGGGTAATTTATAAAGAAAAAGTGGTTTAACAGACTCATAGTTCCACATGGCTGGGGAGGCCTCACAATCATGGTGGCAGACAGAAGTACAAAGGCACATCTTACATGGCAGCAGGAAAGAGCATGTGCCCGGGAACTGCCCTTCATAAAACCATCAACTCTTGTGAGATCTGTTCACTCTCATGAGAACAGCATGGGAAAAACCAACCCCCATGATTCAATTACCTCCCACTGGGTCCCTCCCATGACGTGGGGATTATAGGAGCTACAATTCAAGATGAGATTTGGGTGAGGACACAGCCAAACCATATCAGTCAGCTTACCAAAAGATAGAATTCTTGATGCACACTTTGTAGAAATGGCTCCATTATCCTCTGGTAGTAAATATAACTGTGGAGAAACCTGCAGTCAGCTGGTTTTCTTTTACTGCTAAAGAAAAGGCTTGGTCTTTTTTTCTTGGCTGACCAAAGGCTTTTTTGTTGTTGTTGTCATTTTAAAGTCCAATTACTTTAATAAGATATGCCTTTGGGTTGATTGATCTGGGCCAACTTTCTCTGGAACGCATTTATGTCTCTGGAGACGTAAATGTACACATTTTAGTCTCTAATTTCAGGAAAATTCTCTTGAGTGATCTCTTTGAATATTTATGGTATTCCATTCCTTTGCCTTATTTTTTCTTTAAAGACACCAAATAATATAGTTTGGTTGTGTGTCCCTGCCCAGATCTCATGTTGAAATGTAATCCCCAGTGTTGGAGGTGGGACCTGGTGGGAGCTGATAGGATCATGGGAACACATTTCTCAAGAATGGTTTAGCACCATCCCCTTGGTGCTGTCCTTGCCACAGTGAGTGAACTCTCATGAGATGTGGTTTAAAAGTGTGTGGTACCTCTCCCCTCACTCTTTTTCTCCTGCTCTGGCCATGTGACGTGCAGTGCTTGCTCTGCCTTCACTTTCTGCCATGATTGTAAGTTTCCTGAGGCCTCCTTAGAAGCTGAGTAGATAGCAGTATCATGCTTCCTGTATAGCCTACAGAACTATGAGTGCACTAAGCTTCTTTTCTTTATAAACTACCCAGTCTCAGAGTTCTGAAGGATAATGGTGGATAGGAGGCAGGACTAAACTGCAGCTCCCACTCAGACAGAGCAGCATGTGGAGACTCACATCATAAACTTTTGCTTCAAGAAGTACCCCAGGAATGTACCAGGAAAGCCGAGAGAATCCACAGACACTTTGATGGAAGTGGATTGCTCCTGCAGGCCCCAGGAGACACTGAAAAACTGTAAGTACCCAAAGTGTGAAAATATGTCCACCCCCAAACACACACCCTCACTGGGAAAACTAAAAGTCCAGATCACGGGAGAAGAATTTGACCTTACCTGGACCTGAAACAAATTTAGAGAACAAAATATATGGGTAGAAGCAGTGGGAAGAGTCCTGTGAGCTCTCTCAGTCCCCAGGGAAGTCATTTCTGACTGTGCCACAGAGGTCCTTGGGGAGGGCTGCCAGAGGAACTGGGAAAAGGCTACAGAGAGAAGGAAACTTCAAGCTGAACTTCGTAACAATTTCAACAGAAGGCAAAGTTACCTGGACAGAACTCAGGGGAGGGGGTGAATCAGGAGTGCAGATGCAGCTCAGAAGCCACAGCAGGCAGGGAGGCGTGAAACCTGAAAGCCCTGCTTGCTTTCTCAGCCAAGAGGCTGGTAGCCTGGGGCAGGTTCTCAGCCCTGCTCACCCACTGCCTGGAAATAAACTCAGTGCTGTTGGGGGACACGGTGGGAGACTGGCCTTTTGGGCTGTGTGGAAGCAGGGTGAGGCCTGTGGCCGCTGGCTTTCCCTCACTTCCCTAGCGACCTGCATGATGCAGCAAAGGCAGCCATTACCCATGGGGAACATAACTCCACTGGCCTGAGAACCACACTGCCATTCCCCATAGCAGGCACAGCAAGCCCCACCTAAGGAGAGTCTGAACTCAGACATGCCAAGACAGACCATATCATAGGCCACAACACAAGTCTCGGTAAATTTAAGAAAATCAAAATTACATCAAGTACTCTCTCAGATCACAGTGGAAAAAAATTTGAAATCGACTCTGAAAGGAACCCTCAAAACCACCCAAATACACAGAAAATAAATAACCTGCTCCTAAATGATCATTGAGTCAACAATGAAATCAAGATGGAAATTTAAAAATTATTTTGCCTAGATGGCCGAATAGGAACAGCTCCGGTATACAGCTCCCAGTGTGAGCGACGCAGAAGACGGGTGATTTCTGCATTTCCATCTGAGGTACCAGGTTTATCTCACTAGGGAGTGCCAGACAGTGGGCGCATGACAGTGGGTGCAGTGCACCATGCAGGAGCCAAAGCAGGGCGAGGCATTGCCGCACTTGGGAAGCGCAAGGGGTTAGGGAGTTCCCTTTCCTAGTTAAAGAAACGGGTGACAGATGGCACCTAGAAAATCAGGTCACTCCCACCCTAATACTGCACTTTTCCGATGGGCTTAAAAAATGGCACACCAGGAGATTATATCCCGCACTTGGCTCAGAGGGTCCTACGTCCACGGAGTCTCACTGATTGCTAGCACAGCAGTCTGAGATCAAACTGTAAGGCAGCAGAGAGGCTGGGGAAGGGGTGCCCACCATTGCCCAGGCTTGCTTAGGTAAACAAACCAGCTGGGAAGCTCGAACTGGGTGGAGCCCCCCACAGCTCAAAGAGGCCTGCATGCCTGCCGCCTTGTCTGGGGGAAGGGCACAGACAAACAAAAAGACAGCAGTAACCTCTGCAGACTTAAACGTCCCTGTCTGACAGCTTTGAAGAGAGTAGTGGTTCTCCCAGCATGCAGCTAGAGATCTGAGAAAGGGCAGACTGCCTCCTCAAGTGGGTCCCTGACCCCTGACCCCCAAGCAGCCTAACTGGGAGGCATCCCCAAGTAGGGGCAGACTGACACCTCACACAGCCGGATACTCCTCTGAGACAAAACTTCCAGAGGAACGATCAGGCAGCAGCATTCGCGGTTCATGAAAATCTGCTGTTCTGCAGCCTCTGCTGCTGATACCCAGGCAAACGGGGTCTGGAGTGGAACTCTGGCAAAATCCAACAGACTTGCAACTGAGGGTCCTGTCTGTTAGAAGGAAAACTAACAAACAGAAAGGACATCCACACCAAAAACCCATCTGTACATCACCATCATCAAAGACCAAAAGTAGATAAAACCACAAAGATGGGGAAAAAACAGAGCAGAAAAACAAAATTCTAAAAAGCAGAGCGCCTCTCCTCCTCCAAAGGAACGCAGTTCCTCACCAGCAATGGAACAAAGCTGGATGGAGAATGACTTTGATGAGTTGAGAGAAGAAGGCTTCAGATGATCAAACTACTCTGAGCTACAGGAGGAAATTCAAACCAAAGGCAAAGAAGTTAAAAACTTTGAAAAAGTATTAGACAAATGTATAACTAGAATAACCAATACAGAGAAGTGCTTAAAGGAGCTGATGGAGCTGAAAGCCAAGGCTCGAGAACTACGTGAAGAATGCAGAAGCCTGAGGAGCCCATGCAATCAACTGGAAGAAAGGGTATCACTGATGGAAGATGAAATGAATGAAATGAAGCGAGAAGGGAAATCTACAGAAAAAAGAATAAAAAGAAACGAACAAAGCCTCCAAGAAATATGGGACTATGCGAAAAGACCAAATCTACGTCTGATTGGTGTACCTGAAAGTGACGGGGAGAATGTAACCAAGTTGGAAAACACTCTGCAGGATATTATAGAGGAGAACTTCCCCAATCTAGCAAGGCAGGCCAACATTCACATTCAGGAAATACAGAGGACGCCACAAAGATACTCCTCGAGAAGAGCAACTCCAAGACACGTAATTGTCAGATTCACCAAAGTTGAAATGAAGGAAAAAATGTTAAGGGCGGCCAGAGAGAAGGGTCGGGTTACCCACAAAGGGAAGCCCATCAGACTCACAGCTGATCTCTTGGCAGAAACTCAACAAGCCAGAAGACAGCGGGGGCCAATATTCAACATTCAAAAACAAAAGAATTTTCAACTCGGAATTTCATATCCAGCCAAACTAAGCTTCATAAGTGAAGGAGAAATAAAATACTTTGCAGACAAGCAAATGCTGAGTGATTTTGTCACCACCAGGCCTGCCCTAAAAGAGCTCCTGAAGGAAGCACTAAACATGGAAAGGAACAACCGGTACCAGCCCCTGCAAAAACATGCCAAATTGTAAAGACCATCAAGGCTAGGAAGAAACTGCATCAACTAATGAGCAAAATAACCAGCTAACATCATAATGACAGGATCAAATTCACACATAAAAATATTAACTTTAAGTGTAAATGGGCTAAGTGCTCCAATTAAAAGACACAGACTGGAAAATTGGATAAAGAGTCAAGACCCATCAGTGTGCTGTATTCAGGAAACCCATCTCACATGCACAGACACACATAGGCTCAAAATAAAGGGATGGAGGAAGATCTACCAAGCAAATGGAAAACAAAAAAAGGCAGGGGTTGCAATCCTAGTCTTGGATAAAACAGACTTTAAACCAACAAAGATCAAAAGAGACAAAGAAGGCCATTACATAATGGTAAAGGGATCAATTCAACAAGAAGAGCTAACTATCCTGAATATATATGCACCCAATACAGGAGCACCCAGATTCATAAAGCAAGTCCTGAGTGACCTACAAAGAGACTTAGACTCCCACATAATAATAATGGGAGACTTTAATACCCCACTGTCAACATTAGACAGATCAATGAGACAGAGAGTTAACATGCATACCCAGGAATTGAACTCAGCTCTGCACCAAGCAGACCTAATAGACATATACAGAACTCTCCAGCCCAAATCAACAGAATATACATTATGCTCAGCACCACATCACACTTATTCCAAAATTGACCACATAGTTGGAAGTAAAGCACTCCTCAGCAAATGTAAAAGAACAGAAATTATAACAAACTGTCTGTCAGACCACAGTGCAATCAAACTAGAACTCAGGATTAAGAAATTCACTCAAAACCGCTCAACTACATGGAAACTGAACAACCTGCTCCTGAATGACTACTGGGTACATAACAAAATGAAGGGAGAAATAAAGATGTTCTTTGAAACCAATGAGAACAAAGACACAACATACCAGAATCTCTGGGACACATTCAAAGCAATGTGTAGAGGGAAATTTATAGCACTAAATGCCCACAAGAGAAAGCAGGAAAGTTCCAAAATTGACACCCTAACATCACAATTAAAAGAACTAGAAAAGCAAGAGCAAACACATTCAAAAGGGTTGCCTTCTGCTAAGAAGGCAAGAAATAACTAAAATCAGAGCAGAACTGAAGGAAATAGAGACACAAAAAACCCTTCAAAAAATTAATGAATCCAGGAGCTGGTTTTTTGAAAAGATCAACAAAATTGACAGACCGCTAGCAAGACTAATAAAGAAGAAAAGAGAGAAGAATCAAATAGACGCAATAAAAAATGATAAAGAGGATATCACCACCGATCCCACAGAAATACAAACTACCATCAGAGAATACTACAAACACCTCTACGCAAATAAACTAGAAAATCTAGAAGAAATGGATAAATTCCTCAACACATACACCCTCTCAAGACTAAACCAGGAAGAAGTTGAATCTCTGAATAGACCAATAACAGGCTCTGAAATTGTGGCAATAATCAATAGCTCACCAACCAAAAAGAGTCCAGGACCAGATGGATTCACAGCCGAATTCTACCAGAGGTACAAGGAGGAGCTGGTACCATTCCTTCTGAAACTATTCCAATCGATAGAAAAAGAGGGAATCCTCCCTAACTCATTTTATGAGGCCAGCATCATCCTGAAACCAAAGCCTGGTGGAGACACAACCAAAAAAGAGAATTTTAGACCAATATCCTTGATGAACATTGATGCAAAAATCCTCAATAAAATACTGGCAAACCGAATCTAGCAGCACATCAAAAAGCTTATCCACCATGATCAAGTGGGCTTCATCCCTGGGATGCAAGGCTGGTTCAACATATGCAAATCAATAAATGTAATCCAGCATATAAAAAGAACCAAAGACAAAAACCACATGATTATCTCAATAGATGCAGAAAAGGCCTTTGACAAAATTCAACAATGCTTCATGCTAAAAACTCTCAATAAATTAAGTATTGATGGGACGTATCTCAAAATAATAAGAGCTATCTATGACAAACCCACAGACAATATCATACTGAAGGGAGAAAAACTGGAAACATTCCCTTTGAAAACTAGCAGAAGACAGGGATGCCCTCTCTCACCACTCCTATTCAACATAGTGTTGGAAGTTCTGGCCAGGGCAATTAGGCAGGAGAAGGAAATAAAGGGTATTCGATTAGGAAAAGAGGAAGTCAAACTGTCCCTGTTTGCAGATGACATGATTGTATATCTAGAAAACCCCATTGTCTCAGCCCAAAATTTCCTTAAGCTGATAAGCAACTTCAGCAAAGTCTCAGGATACAAAATCAATGTACAAAAACCACAAGCATTCTTATACACCAATAACAGACAAACAGAGAGCCAAATCACGAGTGATCTCCCATTCACAATTGTTTCAAAGAGAATAAAATACCTAGGAATCCAACTTACAAGGTACGTGAAGGACCTCTTCAAGGAGAACTACAAACCACTGCTCAATGAAATAAAAGAGGATACAAACAAATGGAAGCACATTCCATGCTCATGGGTTGGAAGAATCAATATCATGAAAATGGCCATACTGCCCAAGGTAATTTATATATTCAATGCCATCCCCATCAAGCTACCAATGACTTTCTACACACAATTGGAAAAAACTACTTTAAAGTTCATATGGAACCAAAAAAGAGCTCACATCGCCAAGTCAATCCTAAGCCGAAAGAACAAAACTGGAGACATCACGCTACCTGACTTCAAACTATACTACAAGGCTACAGTAACCAAAACAGCATGGTACTGGTACCAAAACAGAGATATAGATCAATGGAACAGAACAGAGCCCCCAGAAATAATGCCACATATTTACAACTATCTGATCTTTGACAAACCTGACAAAAACAAGAAATGTGGAAAGGATTCCCTATTTAATAAATGGTGCTGGGAAAACTGGCTAGCCATATGTAGAAAGCTGAAACTGGATCCCTTCCTTACACCTTATACAAAAATTAATTCAAGATGGATTAAAGACTTAAATGTTAGACCTAAAACCATAAAAACCCTAGAAGAAAACCTAGGCATTACCATTCAGGACATAGGCATGGGCAAGGACTTCATGTCTAAAACACCAAAAGCAATGGCAACAAAAGCCAAAATTGACAAATGGGATCTAATTAAACTAAAGAGCTTCTGCACAGCAAAAGAAACTACCATCAGAGTAAACAGGCAACCTACAAAATGGGAGAAAAATTTTGCAACCTACTTATCTGACAAAGGGCTAATATCCAGAATCTACAGTGAACGCAAACAAATTTACAAGTAAAAAACAAACAACCCCATCAAAAAGTGGGCAAAGGACATGAACAGACACTTCTCAAAAGAAGACATTTATGCAGCCAAAAAACACATGAAAAAATGCTCATCATCACTGGCCATCAGAGAAATGCAAATCAAAACCACAATGAGATACCATCTCACACCAGTTAGAATGGCCATCATTAAAAAGTCAGGAAACAACAGGTGCTGGAGAGGATGTGGAGAAACAGGAACACTTTTAGACTGTTGGTGGGACTGTAAACTAGTTCAACCATTGTGGAAGTCAGTGTGGCAATTCCTCAGGGATCTAGAACTAGAAATACCATTTGACCCAGCCATCCCATTACTGGGTGTATACCCAAAGGACTATAAATCATGCTGCTATAAAGACACATGCACATATATGTTTATTGCGGCACTATTCACTATAGCAAAGACTTGGAACCAACCCAAATGTCCAACAACAATAGACTGGATTAAGAAAATGTGGCACATATACACCATGGAATACTATGCAGCCATAAAAAATGATGAGATCATGTCCTTTGTAGGGACATGGATGAAACTGGAAATCATCATTCTCAGCAAACTATGACAAGGACAAAAAAACAAACACCCCATGTTCTCACTCACAGGTGGGAATTGAACAGTGAGAACACTTGGACACAGGAAGGGGAACATCACACACTGGGGCCTGTTGTGGGGTGGGGGGATGGGGGAGGGATAGCATTAGGAGATACACCTAATGCTAAATGACGAGTTAATGGGTGCAGCACACCAACATGGCACATGTATACATATGTAACAAACCTGCACATTGTGCACATATACCCTAAAACTTAAAGTATAATAATAATAAAATGAAATGAAAAAAAAGAAAGAGGATGTAACCTCCTGTAGTTTAGATAAAAGTTGTGAAATATAAATATAATTAATGCCACTGAATTACACATTTTAAAATCTTTAAAATGGCCTACTTTGTGTTCTATATATATTTCACCACAATAAAATAAAAAAGGAATGTAAAAAAAAAACAATGCTAGCAATGAATCTTCAGTATTTTTATATACATATGGCCTTTCCCTTCTTAAGAGATGCATTGTATTTCTTTTAATCATTATATTCACTCTAGGCAGTAAACCCAGATTGAACTGTTTTACTGACTTAATTGTACAGTTCACACAAAACAGATTTTCAAAGTGGCACTTCAACAAGCTGAATTCACCATTTTTAATAGATTAGGGCACTAGGGCTGTAACTCTCATGTTTAAGAATAAAGGCTACTCTCCAGTAAAAAAAAAAAAAAAAAAAAATTATTTTGGCCAGGCATGGTGGCTCACACCTGTAATCCTAGCACTTTGGGAGGCCGAGGTAGGCAGATCACTTAAGGTTGGGAGTTTGAGACCAGCTTGACCAACATGGAGAAACCGTGTCTCTACTAAAAATACAAAACTAGCCAGGCGTGGGGGTGCGTGCCTGTAATCCCAGCTACTCAGGAAGCTGAGGCAGGAGAATCGCCTGAACCCAGGAGGCAGAGGTTGTAGTGAGCTGAGATCACGCCATTGCACTCCAGCCTGGGCAACAAGAGCAGCAAAACTCTGTCTTAAAAAAAAAAAATTCTTTTAACTGAACAATAATAGTGATACAACCTATCAAAACTTCTGGGACACAGCAAAGGCAGTGCTAAGAGGAATGTTCATAGCCTTAAATGCCTACATCAGAAAGTCTGAAAGAGCACAAATAGACAATCTAAGGTCAACATCAAGGAAATAGAGAAACAAGAACAAATCAAAGCCAAACCCAGGAGAAGAAAAGAAATAACAAAAATCAGAGCAGAACTGAATGAAATTGAAACAAAAAAATACAAAAGTGAAACAACAAGCTGTTTCTTTGAAAAGATAAATAACATTGATAGACCACCAGTAAGATTAACCAAGAAGAGAGAAGATCCAAAAAAAAAAAAAAAAAGCTCAATTAGAAGCAAAATGGGAAATATCACAACCAATACCACAGAAATACAAAAAAAAAAATCAGTCAAGGCTACAATGAACATCTTTACTTGCATAAACTAGAAAACCTAGAGGAGATGAATAAATTCCTGGAAATATACAACCCTCCTAGATTAAACTAGGAAGAAATAGAAACCCTGAACAGACCAATAACAAGCAGCAAGGTTGAAATGGTAATAAAATAAATTGCTAACAAAAACACCTAGAAGCAGACAGATTCACAGCTGAATTCTATCAGACATTCAAAAACGAATTGGTATCAATCCTATTGCCACTATTCCACAACATACAGAAAGAGGAAATCTTTCCTAAATCATCTATGAAGCCAGTATCATCCTAATACCAAAATCAGGAAACGTTACAACAACAACAAAAAAACACTACAAACCAATATCCCTGATGAACATAGTTGGAAAAAATCCTTAACAAAATACTAGCTAACCATAACAATGGCATATCAAAAAGATAATCCACCATGATCAAGTGAGTTTCATACCAGAAATACAGGAATAGTTTAACATATGCAAGTCAATAAATGTGATGCACCACATAAACAGACTTAAAATCATATGATCATCTCAATAGATTCAGAAAAAGCATTTGACAAAATCCAGTATCTTTTTATGATTAAAACCCTCAGGAAAATCAGCATAGAAGGGACATGTGCCTTAAGGTAATAAAAGCCATCTATGACAGACCCACAGCCAACAAAAAGTTGAAAGTATTCTCCCTGAGATCTGGAACAAAACAAGGATGCCCACTCTCACCACTTCTATTCAACATAGTACTGGAAGTCCTAGCCAACAAGAGAAAGAAATCAAGGTTATCAAAATTGGTAAAAAGGAAGTCAAACTGTCCTTGTTTGCTGATGATATGATCATATACATAGAAAACCCTATAAATTACCCAGTCTCAAGTATTTCTTTATACCAATGTGAGAATGGACTGACACATCAAATATGTGCATGCTGTATGCCCTTTGTCTTTTTTCTATAGCTATCATGGGATGGTATTGAATAGAGGCACTTTCCCCAAGTTGGCTGGAATTGGCTCCTAACACCATCTATTTTTTCAAGGGGAAACTAATTGAGTCAGGTTGTATCTGATAAGCAGAATGTGTACCACACCAACCTGCCGGAATTGGGCTTCCATTTTCCAATAATATGTTTTCCTCTTCTCCTTTCATCAAAGCGAGCAGCTGACCGTCACTGTCCTATCACTAGGAAGAAGGCTGCATGAGAAGGAGGGGGCTCCCTTCTCATTGGTTTTAAAGTCCTAAGACTCACGTTTCCATATCTCTCTGGATAACAAAATGATCAAATGAGAGAGGTACAAACACAATTTTATGGCTAGTATTTGTTGATGAGTAGTGTGTTCTTTTTACCTTCCATTCACACTAATTGCAGTGCAAAAAAGAAATCTGGACCCCTCTTTACCTTTTTACCTCTCAGAACTTCAGTTTTATCTCATGTAAAATAAGGTCAATAAAAGGTGTCTTGAGAGATTCTTGCAAGGATTAGTGATAGAATATGTAACCTTCAGCTATGGTTTGTGGCATACAGTAGGTGTTTGACAGTTGGACAGGTATTGATCTTCGTATCATTGTATCCCTTTGCTTCCCTCTTTTATATTTAGAAAGAACCCATCTCAATGGAAATAAAAAATGACTTTTGGGAATTTAGCCTATCTCACAGTTAATAGAATTATAGAAAGGAAGTTTAAAATAAAATCTCTCATTTGATTTTAACTCAATTTAGAAAACTCAAATTTTAGTGCACCCTGATTTACAACTTTAATATTTTTTAAAAAACAGTAGGAAAAAATATCTTACTTATATTTATTACTGTGGTAATAAAATACTAATCTGTTCAAGAAAGATAATTTGAAAAGTAGTTTTGAAAAATCATTTAAATGTTGAGTAGTAAGATCCAATAAGACATAGTGAAAATAGTACAGGTTTTGACATAAAAAATGCCAAGCCAGAGGACTTGGGCTTAAACTACACAACTCTTTTGAACTCCAGGTTTCTCATCTATAAAATGGCACTTAATTATTTCTCTCATAGGACAGTAGAGTTAAATGAAATAAGAGATATGAAGAGGCTATGCAATTTTAATTATTATCTACTGTGTCCCAAAGTATTTGTATTATATAAATAACTTTGGGATTCATTATTCATGCTTGTGAGTCTGGATTTCTATAGTTTCCATATTCTCCAGGGTCAAGGTGGGAGCTACTCAAAATAGCAATTATTACCTTTGCCTAGGTGTTACCTAAGGACCTGGGAGCTAAAAAGGGAGCCAAGGATACCTTAATTGCCACCTCCCTTTCGATAATTTACTTGAAGTCTGTTAATGTTCCTCTTGCATGAAATGTTTCAGCATCTGGTCAGGCCAGGCGAGCACCCTCAGATCAGTTCAGCAGGTACTAAGGCCAACTAAGGAGATGAAACCAAAGAGAACTGGGAACAAGATTCTTTGTCTGCATCCGTTTCTGGGGCAGTCAATTACATCTTTATTGTTACAGCGGGGGAAAGATCTTCACAAATTTGCCATTTCCCAAGCTTTCTAATAGCTAGCTATTCTTATGTGGTTCCTGCACTCAGCCAGTTGTCTTTCATCCAAAAACACCCTGAGAAAAATGCCTTTATTTTAAAATTCTGTGGGTGCAAAATTCTTTTAAGCTGTGTGAAATCATATCCTTTAGTTTTCTAGGTGTGGTATTTTATTGTTGTGATCTCTGAATAATGCAATTTTCAGAAGATATAGTCATAAAAAGACTTCAGTAAACATTTTGTGTTTTCTACATGTCACATTGAAGAGGCATGTGAAATCAACAGTGCCACTATTTTTGCTATCTCACCTACAACTTCTAGGCACAGTGCACAGCCATTCCTGTGAGCTCACTCTATCCAACATAAGCCATGCGTCATCCATGATGAAGTTATCCTTCAACTATAGCAATCGCTTCATTCTTGGGGCTATTCAACATCTGCCAGGTTTAGTTTATCTTATTAACATTTTTAAAAAGCAATCTTTTTGAGTGTCTACAACTCGCACGAGAAAAAAAATCGATGAAGTAGAAATCACTGTCTTGAAGAAAATTTCTAGAATGTCAAGTATTTTCTGACTTTCCAGTCGGGCCTGGTTCATGATGATGACTGCATTCTTGCATGATAAGCTCCTATTTCCTATCAATTGTGCATCAATTTACAGTTTGGACACTACTTAGCCAAGATTGTCTGATGGATCTAAGATATAACTTGCCAACAGCACAAGAAAAATGCTTTTTACATAATGAAACTGCATATAAACGAAAAAGGCTTTGATATTATCCAGGGATCAAGAAGAATTCTCTCCTGAAACCCCTCCCCTCACTATGATTCTTTGGTACTTTTAAAATTTGAACTAATCATGTGGTTTGTAGCATTTAGTTTGCATGATTATGATAGAAGTATGTGATAAAACCATTTCAACTGGATAGAAGGAGAGAATATATAAAATAATGAGTTATATTGGTAAATGGATTATTGTCTATATGACCAATTTATCCCCTCAGAAGGATTTTGATGAAATGCTGAAAGACTGCACGTGTTTGACAGATAAAGCAAACAGCTATGTTGGAAACACAAGGGGCTGACTTGACAAATGTGCTTTCACAATGAATAACCAGAGCATCCATCAAAACAAAGGCCAATGCCTAGAAGAAAACGTGCATAGCCACTGCATTGGCCCATGTCAATAGAGAATGCAGGTTTTTGAAAAGACCAGATGTATGCACCTCTAGGACCAATCAAACAAGGCTTATTTTTCAGAGGACACCAAATAAGTCAGCTTGGTCAAGATACACAACAGTAGTATTACCATCAATGGCTGCCCAGGCTGTGCACTGCCCAATTCCAGAGACACCATTCAATTGCAATGCACTGTGACTAGAACCCTCTGCAACTTGGCACCCTGCTAGAAAGACAAGAGTTGCATTATCTCAGACAGATGTAGCCTTTGGACCCACCCCCACTACCTCTCTATAGGGTTTACAAAGTTGCAGATGATAATGTTTGAGTGACTTTCTAGAAGCACAACTACATCTCTCCAGCCCCAGCTTCATAGGCATCAGCCCGGCATGTTTCTGCACACAGCTTCACAGTGATACATTGCAGAGGTCACCATATGCAATCCAGGTATATTTCATCAGTCTCTGTGATATGTAATACATAATACACAGCTTGCTCGGGCATGGACAAAAGCCTTATTCATCACCCTCACTCTCTCCAGGCTGGTGCATCCTGGTCTGGGAACATTCTTAATGTTGCAGGTTGGGCCATTTTCCTAGTCTCTGGGAGCCATACTTACAAGTCCTTAGACTAGCTGAGTTTATTGTGAATGCTGAAATGCAAGGAGCATTGGGGCCATACATTCCCACTCTGACTTTATAACACAAGGCCCAGAGAAAGATAACTTTGGGGAAGACTTCATGCAGAAGTGATGCTATACCCTTTATATTCATATCAGCCAATAAGAGGAGTCAGCTTGTGTCAGTCTGTGACATAAAGCAAGCATTGGGCAACGGGTATCACATGTGCTTTAAAGCCTTACAGAAATGAGTGTGAATCCTAGTTCTACAATGGAGCCTCTGCCTTATATTGGGTCAGGTGCTTGGTCTCTATGAAGATTTTTTTTCGCTTATGATATTGTAATAACACTTAACTCCCAGGATTAATAATAGGATTAATGAAATGTATATAGCTCTCCTGGTACAGTTCCTAGCATGTGGTAGGTGACTAATGAATAGTACCTATTAATTTTATTTTAAGAATGAACTCTAAATCATGAGAACAATTGTATAGCACTAAGTAAGAGAGTATGTGTATGTGTGTGCACTCATAGCATTGTATTTTTATAGTAAGTTTGAAAATTAATCTTAATTATACAAATTAATAGAAGAATACAATCTCCTTTTAAAAAAACAGAACATTATAGAAGAAGTTAAAATTTATTTTGGCCACTCACTACCACTCCCCATTCATTCCATTTTCTTCCCTACCTCCTAGAACCAATCAAGATTTTTATATTTAAACATACATGTGTGTAAAAGTACATGCTTTAAAAGTTATCAAGACTTAGCCATTCCAGCCTTTGGGCTCTAGAGAGTCCAATCCAAATGGGGGTAGAAGGGATCACCCAACACAGCACAGCTGCTCTACCAACAGATGGCCAGACTGCTTCTTTAACTGGGTCCCTGATCGCGCTCCTAACTTGGCAGGACCTCCTAGCTAGGACCTTCGGCCACCTTCACCTGTGTTCCCCAGCCAACAGAGATTTGAATTTCTTCTGTGACAGCACTCCCAGAGGGAGGGGAGGGCCACCATCTTTCCTGTTTGGGCAACTTCGCAGTTTCAGCCTTCGGGCACTGTTTTGGTATAAGCCAACTGGAGGCAGAATGGATCCCACAGTATAACACAGTTGGTCTACCCAAGCACGGCCAGACTGCTTCTTTAAATGGGTCCCCGATCCCATTCCTCTTAACTGGGCAGGACCTCCCAACTGGGGTCTCCAGCAGCCCCTGTTGGTGTTCTCCAGCCAACAGAGATTTGTAACCTCCCTAGGCTGGAGCTCCCAGAGGGAGAGATGGGCCACCATCTTTGCTGTTTAGGCAACTTAGCCATTCCAGCCTTTGGGCTTCAGAGTGTCAGAGGTGACTAGGGGCTGAAGTGGACCCCCAGAATAGCATAGATGCTCTACCAAAACATAGACACACTGCTTTTTAAAGTGGGCCCTCAATCCTGTTCCTCCTCACTGGGCAGGACCTCCCAACTGGGGTCTTCAGCCACCTCCCACAGAGCTGGAAACAAGTCTGTGCCTCCCTGAGACAAAGCTTCCAGAGGGAGTGCAGGCTGCCAACTTTGCTGTTTCACAGCCTTCACTGGTGATACCTCAAGGTGCTGGAAAACCTGAGGTGACTAAGGACTGGAGTGGGCCCTAAGCAGCCCTATGGAAAAGTAACCAGACTGTTAGGTAGGCGCACATCCCCATGTCTCCTCACCAGGCAGGTCCTCCAGGCCTGGGCCTCCCGCCATCCCCAACCAGAACTATTGAGTCATTAGCAGCCCAGCAACTCCCTGGACAGGGCCTCCAGGGGCAACTGAAAGCCTCTCTGCCACTGCCTCTGCAGCGGAAGTGCCCTTGCCACCCTCAGACTAACAAAGGAGCAATTACCTTAAGTACTTTATCTACACCTTCAACAAGCTCCAGCCAACCAAAGGAGAGCTGGCCAGTCCATCTGTTATGGGCCACCCCCCACCCCACAAACTGCTTGTCACCAGATAGGAAACCCCTGGCTTGGGGCCACAGCACAAACCCTCCATCCTGGGTTGGTCACACTGAGCAATTGCTGAACTGCATTTCTCTGGTGGAACCCCCAGGAAACAAGCAAATGACCCTCAGCCACGACCACTACTAAGATCCCTTCCTCTGCTGCCTCTAAGTTGGAATAAAAACATAAACACTGAGATTGCCCCAGAGCTGCAGCAGGCAGCCCAGGAGTGCCAAGTTGCGGTCTACAGCCAGCACTCAAGGTGGAAAGCAACCTGCACTTTCAGAGAACTGAGAGGGAACATGGCTGCAACCATGAGGAAATATTGGGGAGCCACACAACTGAGCAAGAGTCTATTAATTGACCAATAAGCCCAGTGCCACCTGCTGGATCACACCTCAAAGCTTCAACACTAAATATACCTCACTAACATATCCCCCTATGAACTAGAGACAAGAAGGCAGCTTCAAATAAAGACCCTGCACAAAGCCTTGACCTGGTGAAAACATCCAGAAAATAAGTCTACACTGCAGTTAAAGGAACACCCATACCCAGAGATGAGAAAGAACCAATGTGAGAATTCTGGTAACTTGAATGGTCAGAGTGTTTTATGTTCTCCAAATGACCACACCAGTTCTCCAACAAGAGAACTTAACCAGGCTGAACTGGCTGGAATGACAGAAATAGAATTCAGAATATGGACAGGAATAAAGATCATTGAGATTCAGGAGAACAGCAAAACCCAATCCAAGGAAAATAAGAATCACAATAAAGTGATACTGGATCTGAAGGACAAAATAGCCAGTATTAAAACGAATCTAACAGGTCTGACAGAGCTGAATAACACAATACAATAATTTCACAATGCAATTACAAGGGTTAACAGCAGAATAAATCAAGCTGAGGAAAGAATCTCAGAACTTGAAGATTGGTTCTCTGAAATAAGACAGTCAGACAAAAATAAAGAAAGAAAAACACTGAATAAAAAGAAATGAGCAAAACCTCCAAGAAGTATGAGATTATGTACAGAGGCCAAATCTATGAATTGTTGCCATCACCGAAGGTGGGGTAGAAAGCAAACAACTTGGAAAACATATTTCAGGCTATCATCCATGAAAACTTCCCCAACTTTGCTAGAGAGGCCAAGAGTCAAATTCAGGAAATACAGAGAACTCCTGCAAGATTCTACACAAGATCATCCCAAGACACATAATCCTCAGATTTTCCAAGGTCAAAATGAAAGAAAGAAAAAATGTTAAAGGCAGCTAGAGAAAAAAGGGTAGGTAACCTACAAGGGAGCCCCATCAGACTTAAAGCAGACCTTTCAGCTAAAACCCTACAAACCAAAAGAGATTAGGGGCTTATATTCTACATTCTTAAAGGAAAAAAGAATCTTCAACTATGAATTTTATATCCAGACAAACTAAGCTTTCTAAGTGAAGGAGAAATAAGATCCTTTTCAGATAAGCAAATGTTGAAGGAATTCATTACCGCCAGACCTGCTTTACAAGAGATCTTGAAAAGAGCACTAAATATAGAAAGGAAAGACTGCTACTAGCTAATACAAAAAACACACTTAACCACACAGACCAGTGTCACAGTTAAGCAATCACACAAACAAGTCAACGTAATAACCAGCAAACAGTGCAATGACAGTATCAAATCCACGCATATCAACACTAACCTTGACTGTAAACAGGCTAAATGCACCACTTAAAAGGAACAGAGTGGCAAGCTTGATAAAAAAGCCAGAACAAATGATATGCTGTATTCAAGACATCCATCTCACACTTAATAACACTCATAGGCTCAAAATAAAGGGATGAAAGTAAATCTCCCAAGCAAATGAAAAAGAGAAAAAAGAAAGAGTTGCAATTCTAATTTCAGACAAAATAGATTTCAATCCAACAAAGGTAAAAAAAGACAAATAAAGACATTACATAATGGTAGATGGTTCAATTCAACAGGAAGATCTAGCTATCCTAAACATATATGTACCCAACACAAGAGCACCTAGATTCATAAAGCAGGTTCTTAGAGACTTATGAAGAGACAGACTCCCACACAATAATATTAGAAGACTTCAACACTCCACTGACAGTATTAGACAGATCATCAAGGTAGAAAACTAGCAAAGATATTCAGGACCTAAACGCAATATTGGGCCAAGTGGATCTGATAGACCTTTGCAGAATTCTCCACTCCAAAACAACAGAATATACATTCTTTTCATTGTCACATGGCATATAGTCTAAAATCAATCACATAATTGAACATTAAACAATCCTTAACTAATGTAAAAGAACCAAAGTCATGCCAAGCACACTCTCAGACCACAGCACAATAAAAATAGAAGTCAAGACTATAAAAGTCACTCAAAACCATGAAGTTACATGGAAATTAAACAACATGCTCCTGAATGACTTTTGAGCAAATAATGAAATTAAGCCAGAAATCAAGAAATTATTTGAAAATAATGAGAACAAAGATAAAACATATCAGAATCTCTGGGACACAGATAAGGCAGTGTTAAAAGAGAAACTCATGGCACTAAAGGCCCACATCAAAAAGTTAGAAGATCTCACATTAACAACATAACTTCACAAGAATTAATTAGAGAAGCAAGAATAAATCAACCCCAAAGCAAGTAGAAGACAAGAAATAACAAAAATCAGAGATGAACTGAAGGAAACCAAGTCACACAAAACCACTCAAGGGACTAATGAATCCAGCAGTCTGGTTTTTGAAAAAATTAATAAAATACATAAGCCACTAGCTAGACTAATAAAGAAGAAAAAAGAGAAGATTGAACTAAACACAATTAGAAATGATGAAGGGAATGTTACTACTGACCCCACAGAAATAAAAATAACCATCAGTTACCCACAAAGGGAGGCCCATCAGACTAACAGCTGATCTCTCAGAAGAAACTCTACAAGCCAGAAGAGAGTGGGGCCAATATTCAACATTCTTAAAGAAAAGAATTTTCAACCCAGGATTTCATATCCAGCCAAACTAAGCTTCATAAGTGAAGGAGAAATAAAATCCTTTACAGACAAGCAAATGCTGAGAGATTTTGTCATTACCAGGCCTGCCCTAAAAGAGCTCCTGAAGGAAGCACTAAACATGGAAAGGAAAACCCAGTACCAGCCACTGCAAAAACATGCCAAATTGTAAAGATCATCAAGGCTAGGAAGAAACTGCATCAACTAACAAGCAAAATACTCAGCTAACATCATAATGACAGGATCAAATTCACACATAAAAATATCCAACTTTAAATGTAAATGGGCTAAATGCTCCAATTAAAAGGCACAGACTGGCAAACTGGGTAAAGAGTCAAGATCCATCAGTGTCCTGTATTCAGGAAACCCATCTCACATGCACAGACACACATAGGCTCAAAATAAAGGGATGGAGGAAGATCTACCAAGCAAATGGAAAACAAAAAAAGGCAGGGGTTGCAATCCTAGTCTCTGATAAAATAGACTTTAAACCAACAAAGATCAAAAGAGACAAAGAAGGCCATGACATAATGGTAAAGGGATCAATTCAACAAGAAGAGCTAACTATCCTGAATATATATGCACCCAATACAGGAGCACCCAGATTCATAAAGCAAGTCCTGAGTGACCTACAAAGAGACTTAGACTCCCACACAATAATAATGGGAGACATTAACACCCCACTGTCAACATTAGACAGATCAACGAGACAGAAAGTTAACAAGGATATCCAGGAACTGAACGTGGCTCTGCACCAAGCAGACCTAATAGACATCTACAGAACTCTCCACCCCAAATCAACAGAATATACATTCTTCTCAGCACCACACCACACCTATTCCAAAATTGACCACATAGTTGGAAGTAAAGCACTCCTCAGCAAATGTAAAAGAACAGAAATTATAACAAACTGTCTCTCAGACCACAGTGCAATCAAACTGGAACTCAGGATTCAGGAACTCACTCAAAACTGCTCAACTACATGGAAACTGAACAACCTGCTCCTGAATGACTACTGGGTACATAACGTAATGAAGGCAGAAATAAAGATGTTCTTTGAAACCAATAAGAACAAAGACACAACATACCAGAATCTCTGGGACACATTCAAAGCAGTGTGTAGACAGAAATTAATAACACTAAATGCCCACAAGAGAAAGCAGGAAAGATCTAAAATTGACACCCTAACATCACAATTAAAAGAACTAGAGAAGCAAGAGCAAACACATTCAAAAGCTAGCGGAAGGCAAGAAATAACTAAGATCAGAGCAGAACTGAAGGAAATAGAGACACAAAAAACCCTTTAAAATTTCAATGAATCCAGGAGCTGGTTTTTTGAAAAGATCAACAAAATTGACAGACTGCTAGCAAGACTAATGAAGAAGAAAAGAGAGAAGAATCAAATAGATGCAATAAAAAATGACACAGGGGATATTACCACCAATCCCACAGAAATACAAACTACCATCAGAGAATCCTATAAACACCTCTATGCAAATAAACTAAAAAAATCTAGAAGAAATGGATAAAATCCTAGACACATATACCCTCCCAAGACTAAACCAGGAAGAAGTTGAATCTCTGAATAGACCAATAACAGGCTCTGAAATTGAGGCAATAATTAATAGCTTACCAACCAAAAAAAGTCCAGGACCAGATGGATTCACAGCCGAATTCTACCAGAGGTACAAGGAGGAGCTGGTACCATTCCTTCTGAAACTATTCCAATCAATAGAAAAAGAAGGAATCCTCCTTAACTCATTTTATGAGGCCAGCATCATCCTCGTACCAAAGCCTGGCAGAGAAACAACAAAAAAAGAGAATTTTAGACCAATATCCTTGATGAACATTGACGCAAAAATTCTCAGTAAAATACTGCCAAACTGAATCCAGCAGCACATCAAAAAGCTTATCCACCATGATCAAGTGGGCTTCATCCCTGGGATGCAAGGCTGGTTCAACATACGAAAATAAATAAACGTGATCCAGCATATAAACAGAACCAAAGACAAAAATCACATGATTATCTCAATAGATGCAGAAAAGGCCTTTGACAAAATTCAACAGCCCTTCATGCTAAAAACTCTCAATAAATTAGGTATTCATGGGACGTATCTCAAAATAATAAGAGCTATCTATGACAAACCCACAGACAATATCATACTGAATGGACAAAAACTGGAAACATTCCCTTTGAAAACTGGTACAAGACAGGGATGCCCTCTCTCACCACTCCTATTCAACATAGTGTTGGAAGTTCTGGCCAGGGCAATTAGGCAGGAGAAGGAAATAAAGGGCATTCAATTAGGAAAAGAGGAAGGCAAATTGTCCCTGTTTGCAGATGACATGATTGTATATCTAGAAAACCCCATTGTCTCAGCCCAAAATCTCCTTAAGCTGATAAGCAACTTCAGCAAAGTCTCAGGATACAAAATCAATGTACAAAAACCACAAGCATTCTTATACACCAATAACAGACAAACAGAGAGCCAAATCATGAGTGAACTCCCATTCACAATTGTTCAAACAGAATAAAATACCTAGGAATCCAACTTACAAGGGATGTGAAGGACCTCTTCAAGGAGAACTACAAGCCACTGCTCAATGAAATAAAAGAGGATACAAACAAATGGAAGAACATTCCATGCTCATGGGTTGGAAGAATCAATATCGTGAAAATGGCCATACTGCCCAAGGTAATTTATAGATTCAATGCCATCCCCATCAAGCTACCAATGACTTTCTTCGCACAATTGGAAAAAACTACTTTAAAGTTCATATGGAACCAAAAAAGAGCCTGCATCACGAAATCAATCCTAAGCCAAAAGAACAAAGCTGGAGGCATCAAGCTACCTGACTTCAAACTATACTACAAGGCTACAGTAACCAAAACAGCATGGTACTGGTACCACAACAGAGACATAGATCAATGGAACAGAGCCCTCAGAAATAATGCCACATATCTACAACTATCTGATCTTTGACAAACCTGACTAAAGCAAGCAATGGGGAAAGGTTTCCCTATTTAATAAATGGTGCTGGGAAAACTGGCTAGCCATATGTAGAAAGCTGAAACTGGATCCCTTCCTTACACTTTATACAAAAATTAATTCAAGATGGATTAAAGACTTAAATGTTAGACCTAAAACCATAAAATCCCTAGAAGAAAACCTAGGCAATACCATTCAGGACATAGACATGGGCAAGGACTTCATGTCTAAAACACCAAAAGCAATAGCAACAAAAGCCAAAATTGACAAATGGGATCTAATTAAACTAAAGAGCTTCTGCACAGCACAAGAAACCACCATCAGAGTGAACATGCAACCTACAGAATGGGAGAAAATTTTTGCAATCTACTCATCTGACAAAGAGCTAATATCCAGAATCTACAATGAACTCAAACAAATTTACAAGAAAAAAACAAACAACCCCATCAAAAAGTGGTGAAGGATATGAACAGACACTTCTCAAAAGAAGACATTTATGTAGCCAAAAAACACATGCAAAAATGCTCATCATCACTGGCCATCAGAGAAATGCAAATCAAAACCACAATGAGATACCATCTCACACCAGTTAGAATAGCCATCATTAAAAAGTCAGGAAACAACAGGTGCTGGAGAGGATGTGGAGAAACAGGAACCCTTTTAGACTATTGGTGGGACTGTAAACTAGTTCAACCATTGTGGAAGTCGGTGTGGTGATTCCTTAGGGATCTAGAACTAGAAATACCTTTTGACCCAGCCATCCCATTACTGGGTATATACCCAAAGGATTATAAATCATGCTGCTATAAAGACACATGCACACATATGTTTATTGCGGCACTATTCACAATAGCAAAGACTTGGAACCAACCCAAATGTCCAACAACGATTGACTGGATTAAGAAAATGTGGCACATATACACCATGGAATACTATGCAGCCATAAAAAATGATGAGATCATGTCCTTTGTAGGGACATGGATGAAACTGGAAATCATCATTCTCAGCAAACTATGACAAGGACAAAAAAACAAACACCCCATGTTCTCACTCAGAGGTGGGAATTGAACAGTGAGAACACTTGGACACAGGAAGGGGAACATCACACACTGGGGCCTGTTGTGGGGTGGGGGGATGGGGGAGGGATAGCATTAGGAGATACACCTAATGCTAAATGACGAGTTAATGGGTGCAGCACACCAACATGGCATATGTATACATATGCAACAAACCTGCATGTTTTGCACATGTACCCTAAAACTTAAAGTATAATAATTTTTAAAAATAAAATAAAAATAAAAATAACCATCAAAAATTACTATGCACACCTCTACACACACAAACTAGAAAACCTAGAAGAGATAGATAAATTCCTGGACACATACATCCTCCCAAGACTGAGCCAGGAAGAAACTGATTCCCTAAACAGACCAATAGCAAGCTCCAAAATTGAATCAGTAATAAATAACTGACCAACCAAAAAATGCTTAAGACATGACAGATTCACAGCTGAACTCTATCAGATGCACAAAAAAGAGCTGGTGCCATTCCTAGAGAAACTATTCCTAAAGATTGAGGAGGAAAGACTCCACCTCAACTCATTCTATGAGGCCAGCATCATCTTGATACCAAAATCTGGCAGACACACAGCAATAATAATTTTAAAAAAACCTTCACACCAATATCCTCAATGAACATTAATGCAAAAATCCTCAACAAAATACTTGCAAACCGAATCCAGCAGCACATCCAAAAGCTAATCCACGACGATCAAGTAGGCTTCATCCCCAGGATTCAAGGTTGGTTTAACATATGCAAATTAATAAATGCGATTCATCACATAAAGATAAATAAGACAAAAACACATGATTATCTCAATGGATACAGAAAATGCTTTTGAAAAAATTCAACACCCCTTCATGTTAAAAACTCTCAGTAAACTAGGTATTGAAGGAACATACTTCAAAATAATAAGAGCCATCTATGACAAACCCATAGCCAACATTATATTGAATGGGGTAAAGCTGGAACCATTCCCCTTGAAAAGTGGCACAAGACAAGGATGCCCTCTCTCACCACTTCTATTCTACATAGTATTGGATGTCCTGACCAGAATAATTAGTCACGAGAAAGAAATAAAGGGCATCCAAATAGGAAAAGAGGAAGTCAAACTATCTCTGTTTTCAGACATCTTGATTGTGTATCTAGAAAACCCCATTGTCTCAGCCCAAAAGCCCCTCCATCTGATAAACAATTTCAGCAAAGTTGCAGGATACAAAATCAATGTACAAAAATCACTACCATTTCTATACGCCAACAATGGCCAAACCAAGAGCCAAATCAGAAAGGCAACCACATTCACAATTGCCACAAAAAGAATAAAATACCTAGGAATGCAGCTAATCAGGGAGGTGAAAGATCTCTACAATAAGCATTACAAAACACCACTCAAAGAAATCAGAGAAGACACACACAAATGGAAAAATGTCCCATGATCATGGATAGGAAGAATCAATATTATTAAAATGGCTATACTGCCCAGAACAATTTACAGATTAAATACTATTCCTGTCAAACTACTATTGACATTCTTCACAGAACTAGAAAAAACTATTTTAAAATTCATATGGAACCAAAAAAGAGCTCCAATAGCCAAGGTAATCCTAAGCAAAAAGAACAAAGCTGGAGACATCACATTACCTGACTTCAAACTATACTACAAAGCTTACCAAAACAGCATGGTACTGGTACAAAAACAGACACATAGACGAATGGAACACAATAGAGAACCCAGAAATAAGGCCATACACCTATGACCATCTGATCTTCAACAAAGCTGAGAAAAACAAGCAATGGAGAAAAGACTCACTATCCCATAAATGGTGCTGGAATAACTGGCTAGCCATATGCGGAAGATAGAAGCTGAATCCTTTCCTTACACCATACAAAAAAAAATCAGCTCGAGATGGATAAAGGCACAAATGCAAAACTCAAAACTATAAAAACTCTGGAAGACAACCTAGGCAATACCATCCTGGACATAGGAATGGCAAAGATTTCATGACAAAGTTATTAAGTAGTCTATCCTTTCTTCCATCCCACTCTTATATCCCAAGTATCTACGTGTATATGAATCTCTTTCTGGCTGTTTTGGTTCATTAATCTGTTTGTCTACTCCTGCAATAATACTACTTTATTTACCCTACCTTTGTAATAAAGTTTGATATCTGATAGGTTAAGTCCAACTCATTTGACTTACTTTTCAGGATTGCTTTGATTAGCCGTCCATATTTAGTATTGTCAAAATGTTAGATTCAGTTTATCAATTATTATGAAAATTCTGATGGGGCTATTGAATGAAACTGCATTTATTTTATGTATTAATTTGGGAAAAAGCAGCATTTTTATAATAATGTGTCTTTCTTTCAATGGTATCTCACCATTTATTGGTGTCTAATGTCCTTCAATAACATTTCATATTTTTTTCTGAAATATATTTTTCCTGTTAAGTGTATTTCTTGTTACTTCAATGTCTTTGTTGCTATTGTAAATAGGATTTTCTTAATGGTAATTGCCCAGGTATATGGAAGCCATTTATTTTTCTTTTTTTCATTTTTATTTTTATTATTTTTTTTTTATTATACTTTAGGGTTTTAGGGTACATGTACACAATGTGCAGGTTTGTTACATATGTATCCATGTGCCATGTTGATTTCCTGCACCCATTAACTCGTCATTTAGCATTAGATGTATCTCCTAATGCTGTCCCTCCCCCCTCCCCCCACCCCACAACAGTCCCCAGAGTGTGATGTTCCCCTTCCTGTGTCCATGAGTTCTCATTGTTCAATTCCCACCTATGAGTGAGAACATGCGGTGTTTGGTTTTTTGTCCTTGCAATAATTTACTGAGAATGATGTTTTCCAGTTTCATCCATGTCCCTACAAAGGACACGAACTCATCATTTTTTATGGCTGCATAGTATTCCATGGTGTATATGTGCCACATTTTCTTAATCCAGTCTATTGTTGTTGGACATTTGGGTTGGTTCCAACTCTTTGCTATTGTGAATAGTGCCGCAATAAACATACGTGTGCATGTGTCTTTATAGCAGCATGATTTATAGTCCTTTGGGTATATACCCAGTAATGGGATGGCTGGGTCAAATGGTATTTCTAGTTCGAGATCCCTGAGGAATCGCCACACTGCCTTCCACAATGGTTGAACTAGTTTACAGTCCCACCAACAGTGTAAAACTGTTCCTATTTCTCCACATCCTCTCCAGCACTTGTTGTTTCCTGATTTTTTAATGATGGCCATTCTAACTGGTGTGAGATGGTATCTCACTGTGGTTTTGATTTGCATTTCTCTGATGGCCAGTGATGATGAGCTTTCTTCATGTGTTTTTTGGCTGCATAAATGTCTTCTTTTGAGAAGTGTCTGTTCATGTCCTTTGCCCACTTTTTGATGGGGTTGTTTTTTTCTTGTAAATTTCTTTGAGTTCATTGTAGATTCCGGATATTAGCCCTTTGTCAGATGAGTAGGATGCAAAAATTTTCTCCCATTCTGTAGGTTGCCTGTTCACTCTGATGGTAGTTTCTTTTGCTGTGCAGAAGCTCTTTAGTTAATGAGATCCCATTTGTCAATTTTGGCTTTTGTTGCCATTGCTTTTGGTGTTTTAGACATGAAGTCCTTGCCCACGCCTATGTCCTGAATGGTATTGCCTAGGTTTTCTTGTAGAATTTTAATGGTTTTAGGTCTAACATATAAGTCTTTAATCCATCTTGAATTAATTTTTGTATAAGGTGTAAGGAAGGGATCCCGTTGCAGCTTTCTACATATGGCTAGCCAGTTTTCCCAGCACCATTTATTAAATAGGGAATCCTTTCCCCATTTCTTGTTTTTGTCAGGTTTGTCAAAGATCAGATAGTTGTAGATATGCGGCATCATTTCTGAGGGCTCTGTTCTGTTCCATTGATCTATGTCTCTGTTGTGGTACCAGTACCATGCTGTTTTGGCTACTGTAGCCTTGTAGTATAGTTTAAAGTCAGGTAGCGTGATGCCTCCAGCTTTGTTCTTTTGGCTTAGGATTGACTTGGCGATGCGGGCTCTTTTTTGGTTCCATATGAACTTTAGTTTTTTCCAATTCTGTGAAGAAAGTCATTGGTAGCTTGATGGGGATGGCATTGAATCTATAAATTACCTTGGGCAGTATGGCCATTTTCACGATATTGATTCTTCCAACCCATGAGCATGGAATGTTCTTCCATTTGTTTGTATCCTCTTTTATTTCATTGAGCAGTGGTTTGTAGTTCTCCTTGAAGAGGTCCTTCACATCCCTTGTAAGTTGGATTCCTAGGTATTTTATTCTCTTTGAAGCAATTGTGAATGGGAGTTCACTCATGATTTGGCTCTCTGTTTGTCTGTGATTGGTGTACAAGAATGCTTGTGATTTTTGTACATTGATTTTGTATCCTGAGACTTTGCTGAAGTTGCTAATCAGCTTAAGGAGATTTGGGGCTGAGATGATGGGGTTTTCTAGATATACAATCATGTCATCTGCAAACAGGGACAATTTGACTTCCTCTTTTCCTAATTGAATACCCTTTATTTCCTTCTCCTGCCTGATTGCCCTAGCCAGAACTTCCAGCACTATGTTGAATAGGAGCGGTGAGAGAGGGCATCCCTGTCTTGTGCCAGTTTTCAGAGGGAATGCTTCCAGTTTTTGCCCATTCAGTATGATATTGGCTGTGGGTTTGTCATAGATAGCTCTTATTATTTTGAGATACGTCCCATCAATACCTAATTTATTGAGAGTTTTTAGCATGAAGGGCTGTTGAATTTTGTCAAAGGCCTTTTCTGCATCTATTGAGATAATCATGTGGTTTTTGTCTTTGGTTCTGTTTATATGCTGTATTACATTTATTGATTTGCATATGTTGAACCAGCCTTGCATCCCAGGGATGAAGCCCACTTGATTATGGTGGATAAGCTTTTTGATGTGCTGCTGGATTCGGTTTGCCAGTATTTTATTGAGGATTTTTGCATCAATGTTCATCAAGGATATTGGTCTGAAATTCTCTTTTTTGGTTATGTCTCTGCCAGGCTTTGGTATCAGGACGATGCTGGCTTCGTAAAATGTGTTAGGGAGGATTCCCTCTTTTTCTATCGATTGGAATAGTTTCAGAAGGAATGGTACCAGTTCCTCCTTTTACCTCTGGTAGAATTCAGCTGTGAATCCATCAGGTCCTGGACTCTTTTTGGTTGGTAAGCTATTGATTATTGCCACAATTTCAGAACCTGTTATTGGTCTATTCAGAGATTCAACTTCTTTAGTCTTGGGAGGGTGTATTTGTCGAGGAATTTATCCATTTCTTCCTGATTTTCTAGTTTATTTGCATAGAGGTGTTTGTAGTATTCTCTGATGGTAGTTTGTATTTCTGTGGGATCGGTGGTGATATCCCCTTTTTCGTTTTTTATTGCATCTATTTGATTCTTCTCTCTTTTCTTCTTTATTAGTCTTGCTAGCAGTCTATCAATTTTGTTGATCTATTCAAAAAACCAGCTCCTGGATTCATTAATTTTTGAAGGGTTTTTTGTGTCTCTATTTCCTTCAGTTCTGCTCTGATTTTAGTTATTTCTAGCCTTCTGCTAGCTTTTGAATGTGTTTGCTCTTGCTTTTCTAGTTCTTTTAATTGTGATGTTAGGGTGTCAATTTTGGATCTTTCCTGCCTTCTCTTGTGGGCATTTAGTGCTATAAATTTCCCTCTACACACTGCTTTGAACGTGTCCCAGAGATTCTGGTATGTTGTGTCTTTGTTCTCGTTGGTTTCAAAGAACATCTTTATTTCTGCCTTCATTTCATTATGTATCCAATAGTCATTCAGGAGCAGGTTGTTCAGTTTCCATGTAGTTGAGCGGTTTTGAGTGAGTTTCTTAATCCTGAGTTCTAGTTTGATTGCACTGTGGTCTGAGAGACAGTTTGTTATAATTTCTGTTCTTTTACATTTGCTGAGGAGAGCTTTACTTCCAACTATGTGGTCAATTTTGGAATAGGTGTGGTGTGGTGCTGAAAAAAATGTATATTCTGTTGACTTGGGGTGGAGAGTTCTGTAGATGTCTATTAGGTCCACTTTATGTAGAGCTGAGTTCAATTCCTGGATATCCTTGTTAACTTTCTGTCTCATTGATCTGTCTAATGTTGACAGTGGGGTGTTAAAATCTCCCATTATTATTGTGTGGGAGTTTAAGTCCCTTTGTAGGTCACTGAGGACTTGCTTTATGAATCTGGGTGCTCCTGTGTTGGGTGCATATATAGTTAGCATAGTTAGCTTTTCTTGTTGAATTGATCCCTTTACCATTATGTAATGGCCTTCTTTGTCTCTTTTGATCTTTGTTGGTTTAAAGTCTATTTTATCAGAGACTAGGATTGCAACCCCTGCCTTTTTTTGTTTTCCAGTTGCTTGATAGATCTTCCTCCATCCCTTTATTTTGAGTCTCTGTGTGTCTCTGCACATGAGATGGGTTTCCTGAATACAGCACACTGATGGGTCCTGACTCCTTATCCAGTTTGCCAGTCTGTGTCTTTTGATTGGAGCATTTAGCCCATTTACATTTAATGTTAATATTGTTATGTGTGAATTTGATCCTGTCATTATGATGTTAGTTGGTTATTTTGCTCGTTAGTTGCTATAGTTTCTTCCTAGCCTCGATGGTCTTTACAATTTGGCGTGTTTTTGCAGTGGCTGGTACCAGTTGTTCCTTTCCATGTTTAGTGCTTCCTTCAGGAGCTCTTTTAGGGCAGGCCTGGTGGTGACAAAATCACTCAGCGTTTGCTTGTCTGTAAAGTATTTTATTTCTCCTTCACTTATGAAGCTTAGTTTGGCAAGATAGGAAATTCTGGGTTGAAAATTCTTTTCTTTAAGAATGTTGAATATCGGCCCCCACTCTCTTCTGGCTTGTAGAGTTTCTGCTGAGAGATCAGCTGTTAGTCTGATGGGCTTCCCTTTGTGGGTAACCCGACCTTTCTCTCTGGCTGCCCTTAACATTTTTTCCTTCATTTCACCTTTGGTGAATCTGACAATTATGTGTCTTGGAGTTGCTCTTCTTGAGGATTATCTTTGTGGTGTTCTCTGTATTTCCTGAATCTGAATGCTGGCCTGCCTTGCTAGATTGGGGAAGTTCTCCTGGATAATATCTTGCAGAGTGTTTTCCAACTTGGTTCCATTCTCCTCATCATTTTCAGGTACACCAATCAGACATAAGTTTGGTCTTTTCACATAGTCCCAAATTTCTTGGAGGCTTTGTTCATTTCTTTTTATTCTTTTTTCTCTAAACTTCCCTTCTCTCTTCATTTCATTCATTTCATCTTCCATCAGCGATACCCTTTCTTCCAGTTGATCGCATCTGCTACTGAGGCTTCTGCAATCTTCGCATAGTTCTCGAAACTTGGCTTTCAGCTCCATCAGCTCCTTTAAGCCCTTCTCTCCATTGGTTATTCTAGTTATCCATTCTTCCAATTTTTTTTTCAAAGTTTTCAACTTCTTTGCTATTGTTTTCAATTTCCTCTCGTAGCTCAGAGTAGTTTGATCGTCTGAAGCCTTCTTCTCTCAACTCGTCAAAGTCATCCTCCATCCAGCTTTGTTCCATTGCTGGTGAGGAACTGCGTTCCTTTGGAGGAGGAGAGGTGCTCTGTTTTTTAGAGTTTCCAGTTTTTTTGCTCTGTTTTTTCCCCATCTTTGTGGTTTTATCTACTTTTTGTCTTTGATGATGGTGATGTATAGATGGGTTTTTGGTGTGGATGTCCTTTCTGTTTGTTAGTTTTCCTTCTACCAGACAGGACCCTCAGCTGCAGGTCTGTTGGAGTTTACTAGAGGTCCACTCCAGACCCTGTTTGGCTGGGTGTCAGCAGCGGTGGCTGCAGAACAGCAGATTTTCGTGAGACCACAAATTCAGCTGTCTGATAGTTCCTCTGAAAGTTTTGTCTCAGAGGAGTACCCGGCTGAATGAGGTGTCAGTCTGTCCCTACTGGGAGGGTGCCTCCCAGTTAGGCTGCTCAGGGGTAAGGGACCCACTTTAGGAGGCAGTCTGTCCGTTCTCAGATCTCCAGCTGCGTGCTGGGAGAACCACTACTCTCTTCAAAGCTGTCAGTCAGACAGGGACATTTAAGTCTGTGGAGGTTCTTGCTGAGTTTTTGTTTGTCTGTGCCCTGCCCCCAGAGGTGGAGCCTACAGAGGCAGGCAGGCCTCCTTGAGCTGTGGTGGGCTCCACCCAGTTCGAGCTTGCTGGCTGCTTTGTTTACCTAAGCAAGCCTGGGCAATGGCAGGTGCCCCTCCCCCAGCCTCGCTGCTGCCTTGCAGCTTTATCTCAGACTGCTGTGCTAGCAATCAGCGAGACCCCATGGGCATAGGACCCTCCGAGCCAGGTGCGGGACACAATCTCCTAGTGTGCCGTTTTCCAGGCCCGTTGGAAAAGCGCAGTATTAGGATGGGACTGACTCGATATTCCAGGTGCCGTCTGTTTCCCCTTTCTTTGACTAGGAAAGGGAACTCCCTGACCCCTTGCGCTTCCTGAGTGAGGCAATGCCTCGCCCTGCTTCGGCTCACGCACAGTGCGCTTCACCGACTGTCCTGCACCCACTGTTAGGCACTCCCTAGTGAGATGAAACAGGTACCTCAAGCAGAAATGCAGAAAACACCCGTCTTCTGTGTCGCTGGGGCTGGGAGCTGGAGACCGGAGCTGTTCCTATTCGGCCATCTTGGCTCCCCTCCCCGGAAGCCATTTACTTTTCTACATTGATTTCATATCAGATCCACTTCCAGACTAACTCACGTACTTCTAATAGTCATTCATTATGTGTTTTCCAGCTAAACAATATATTATCTATAAATAACCATGGTTTTTCTCTGTTTTTTTAATTATCACACCTTTCACTTCTTATTTTTGACTTGCTGCCTTCATCTAATACAATTGGAATATTAGCTGTGACAGCTAGATTCCTTGTGTTATTCCTGGCTTTACTTGTAATGCTTCTAAGTTTTCAACTTTAAGTATAGTCTTTGCTAGATAAATCTGGTAAATAACCTTTATCAGGCTAGGGTTAGTTTCTTCTATCCCTAGCTTGCTATTTTGTGTATGTATGTGTATGTGTGTATTTTAATCATGCATAGGTATTGAATTTTGAATTTCTAATTAGTTTTTTCTTTTAGCTGCTTGTAATTTGTTTCCTGGGTGCAATATTTTCCCTAATCTTTCTGATAATAGCATCAGATTCATTGTAAGCAACGTGTTTTTAATGGCTTATTAGCCGTATTTTCAGACTAGGTTTGGCATTTGTCTTCCTTTTGTTGCTCTTCTGTGTGTGGATTTGAATTAAAAAAAAATAAATTGTGTTTTGTTGTCTTCCTAAGACAGCAAGTTCATTTCCTTATGAATATTATCAGCTATCATTTCTGTAGTCTCTCATTCTTGACCCTGAGTTCATCTCTCTGCTGTGATTTCCACAGATGAACAGCTGTCTTTCTATAAGACGACTGCCTTGGGGTAAAAGGCAGGGGAATGGGGCTCCACAGGGCAGGATGCCCCTAATGGGATGTCTTGGCGACTGGCCTTCTGGGCTTAACAGTTCCTGTTCCTCCACCTGTCACCAAGGCCAAGGGCTTGGCTCTCTGTCCCAGAGAATTGCTTCTTCTGGAAACAGATACTCCTATCAGAGCTTCCTAGTCCTAAAATAGAGAGAGAGAGAGAGAGATTGCCTGAGGGATTGATTTTAAGAGGTTCACCAGCCAAGTAGATTTTATGATAATCCAATTAAGTTTCTCCTTATTGCCTCTTGGCTTCATCCAGCTGTTGATTTTGTTCTCTTTGTGGTGTCACTCTCTCTTAGACTTCTGCACATGTTTGGGGTTGCTTTTCTTCTCTTTAGAGTCTGATCCAATTTGTTTTAAGTAATTTAGAGATTCATCACGATTTTTGAATATGTTTCATATTTTAAGGGAGAGAGTGCGACTATGTATTTGTTTTTATATCTATACATATACATACATATATATATATACAGACACACAAATATATAGGCATACATACTTTCATTTCTAGAGTTTATTGTAGTATATTAGGTTCAGTGTGTGTTCAGCCTACTATTTGAAAATCAGATCATTCTGCCTTTAAATCAGAAGTATTTGTACACTAGGGAATTTTCCTAAACTTGAATCTGATGTCTTAAATAACACAAGGCATTGATTACATATATTGGAAAAGCAGCATCAAATATGATTTTATCAACTCTGGTTTCATCTCAGAAGGGCCTCCTTCAATCTAAATATAGGGGGTAGGTGTTGACCAATATGAAAGCGATCTGCAAACTGTTGCATTTTGGTCTCATTGACTCCCTTTATTAGATCTGTGACCTTGAATAAGGTATTCAGTATCTCTGACCCTCAGTTGTGTTATTGCAAAGGTCAGGTAAAAAAAAAAAATGTGTGTGAAGGTAATTTATAATCAGCTAAACACCAGGCATGAAAATGATCATTGCTGGCATTACCCTGTTATCTTTGATTTCTCATCTGTGACACCTCAATTTTCAAGTTGTTCACATGTTGTCAATATATGTTGCCTATTTATATAGAAATTTACTTGATGGAAATATTGGTATATTATTCCTGAAAGCTGAAAACACATTGTTTTGAATATACAATTCGTGTTGCCTGAGAGAATATAGTGCTGTGGTTTTTAGTATGGATTTTAGAGTCAGGTAGATGTGGGCCCTAATCCTCACTTGTTTACTTCCTAAATCCTATCTTGAGACAATCAGAGCTCCTTTGCAGTTATGCAACATGTAGAGTCCTTCATGCTGTTATTCTTGCAATAACTTCAGATGACTTGCAGGATTAGGAGACCATCTCTGTGTCTCATTAAAATCCCGTGTTTGAAAGGTGCAACTAAGAATGTCTCATAGAAGATTGTTGGCATATCCTGACAAGAGGACATTCCTGGATTTCCATTGCTCAACATGTCAATCTTTCATTGAATCAATCATTCAATCTCGCTAAATTGCTAGTGTAGCTTCCCATCTTCCTATCCAGACTTACTGAGAATTTACTAGACCAAAAAAGATATATCCTAGATTTCTGCTCTGTATGCACCAATGTTTTAGGGTTATTTCGTGTTAGTCTTTATAGGAAACTATAGAGTTGAGTCTTGCCTCAGTTGAGGTCATGAGGCCTGCATATAATGAGGTTCATGTGGCAACATCACATCGATCAACCACAAGGTTATTTCCCAGAGGGGATCACAAACACATCACCTTCCAATTGCTAGTGTTTTAGGGTTCTGTTTATTATGTTTCATTTTGAATTTCTGTTTATTTGTCTATACTTCCTAGAAATTTTCAGGAATATAATTTCAGGACACAATAATTTACTCTTTGCAAACAGTGAGATCACTAGGGTATTCTAAGCTTGAGAAGGACGATAGAACTAGATCATCAGGATTCTTCTAGCACTGAAAATCTAAAATTCTATATGAATTCTTGAGAATTTCACACAACAGGATGTCCCTTTACTAATTCAACAATAACACCAGTTAAGAGAAAAGGGTTGTGTGTGACAAGACATCTCTTTGGTACTCCTTGTAGTTGACAGACAACAAAGAAGATAGTTTGGCACTGAGTAATTTTGAAGAAGTAAATGTTAATTTATTTAAAAATTCACTTTGTTGTCATCTCACTGCTCTTCTGTGTGGATTTGAATTTTTTAAAAAAGAAGTTGTGTTTTGTTGTCTTCCTAAGACAGCAAGTTCATTTCCTTATGAATATTATCAGCTATCATATCTGTTAAGGGTCATTAAATATAAGCAGGGCTTACCACACAAGGACCTGCAGCATCAACTAACCCCTGCACTTGCTGTGCATTACCAGCAGCAAACTCATGACATCTGACTCCAGTAATGGAACTTGTCATTCAAAGAAGAAACAAACAATATAATTATTAATCATCAGGCACGTATAGTTTGAAACCTTGATAGCTGAATTCTTGTTAATGAGAAGTAAAATATAAGATAAATGATCCACAAATTTAATCTGGAGCCTAAATGGTCTCCAATGCTCTCTGGATAGCTGTGCAGTTCCGTGACATACTGGCAAGAACATCGAACGTAGTGATGTCATACTACCCAGTAGCTGTGTAACCTTATAGAAAGACACATATCCGAACCTGTCAAATGAAGATACCATCCCTCCGAAGTGCTTCATTAAGATTCTTGTATCAACTGAAAAATAGACATGAGATGATCACTTTGGAAATGACTATTAAAATAGCCTCATATTAATCTCATTACAAGCTTTCAGAGCAATTCAGAAAATGTATTGCGCTCTAATACCAGAGAAACCCCCACATAAACCTCATCATGGACTGAGATGCTTGTGTTTAGCTGTAAACTCTCAAACTTGTGATGCTGTAATTACATCCCTATGATAAAAGCCCTTGAAATAATACATTTTGTTTCCAGAAATTGATTTGGTAGGAAATATATCTCTACAATTTTTCTGTATCTTTCCTTTTCATACACTGCTCATTGAACATGCATTCATTCATCCTATTATTTATCAACCAGACACTTTCTGAGCTCTGCTTTTTATCGGGCCCATGCAAAGTGCTGGAGATACAAAGTCTTACAAGACAGAGCCCTTGTCCTCAGAGAACTTGCTGTTGTGTTCGTTAGGCTGTTTGAGGTTTTGTATTTCCTAGGGAATAGAAACACACTTGGACACCAAGAACAGCTGAAAAGGCAGGCTTTGTTATGATAAGCATGTTGTCTGCACACTGGAAGAGTCCAGCTTACAGGCCAGCATATGCCTTTGTCACTGAGCAAAAAGTGTTTGCTGCTCCTCCACCACTATGACGATGGGACCCTTTACCATCTTGTTTCTATTATAACTGCCACACTTAAACAATTGCCCACACTCTTTTCTCTGGCTCTTAGATTCTACTCAGAAATTTATCTGAGCATAACCCTACTCTATGCATCTTTTCAGCTTCTATTCACACTACCAACTAAACAACTATTTCTTAGCTCGCAGTCAAATAACTAAGAAAGAGAATGTGTCTCATGCTTTATTTCCTCAATTCAGAAAACCATTTTCTAAATGTAATATTCAGCCCGCTCCTAGCCTGGGACATGCAAGAAGATAAAATTCATTTTGCAATGGTTATGTAATTATTTTGTTTCCTTATCTGCCATTAGTTGAGCAACCCTGGACAGAGCTTGTAAATTTACATTTGAAGGCACATAACTCTGAGAGAAGCAACCATCCAACTCCTTTGTCTTTATATTTCTACGTCCCTTGACATCTCTCAAACACAGGAGCAATCAAGTCATGCAAAGTGCTTCTTTCAAAAGGAATGTGTTTGAAATCACAGCAAAAGCTTAAGTTGCTACTGCAAACCATGGGCTGTTGCCATCCACAGTGAGATTTGAGCTGGAGTCTTGGAGTGCCCCACTCACCCTACATCCACAACCAAATGTCACACATCTCACATTCCCCAAGAGGTTGTTATGAGCAATCCAATGTCCCGGTTTTCTGGATGCAAGGAACATAGATTCATTCAAGTTTTTTCAATTAATAAGGGTTTGTAGTAAGTCTATCTGTGGTGATAGGAGAAGGTTATCAGGGAAAGACAGTACTTCTGGTAACAGGAATCCCACCGTGGGCCTCACAAAAGTGGAACTCAAAGTCAATCAGCTCCCAAGGCTTTTCTAGGACCAGGTCAACTTATCTCTCCCACAGCAGCTTCAATGCATGGGTCCTACTGGACGCTCTGCCATTAGTACAACCCATCTACCGCATTCCCACATCCTTGCCTGTGGTTCTTCCTGCTTCTCCTTCTGCTGCTTACCGTATGATTCATTCACATCTTGGAAAGTAGCTTTTCCTTTAAGGCTACTTCATAGGTCAGTGAACAGTTTGTGGAAATGTTGCCCTGGGATGGGACATCCAGTAGCTGAGTCTGAAGCTGAGTGGTGGTGAAAACAGCTGTCCGATCCTGAACCCAGGGCTGCTTTTCTCTGTAAGGGATGAGCATGGCAGCATCCCTTAGAAACTGGCATGCTGTGTCCGGACCCACCCACCACTGTTTCTCTCTCCTGGACCACAATAGTAGCAGATCATCTCCTGCTTCTGTTCTCTTCTCCCTATATCCCTGTCCTCACCCAGCAGCCACTGCAACATACTTAAAACCCAGCTCAAATCATCTCATTCTTTTGCTGAAAATACTTCATCTGAATAAAATCTAAACTTAAATGTATACAGGATACTACATCATCTGTTCCAAGGCTACTTCTTGTCTCCCACCTTTCTGCCCTTCTCTTGCTCTTTTCCAGCCACACCAGCTACCTTGCTGCTCTTTGGACACACAGCCCCCTCCTCATGATCCTTTCACACATAGTTTCCATGCCCTGACCTGTTCCTGTCTCAGATATACATGTGCCTACTCCCTTATTTCACTGGGGGCTTCTCTCAGAGAAGCCTTATCTGAGTCTTTATCTAAATTATTATTCTTCTACCTATCACTATCTCCCTGACTTCCTTATATTGTGTAATTGCTTCTTTATTTATTGGTTACCTTTTCCACTAGAATTTAAGTTCCATGATAACAGGGAAATTATTAGTTTGATTTACTTATATATTAGTATTTACAACAATGCTTAGTACATCATAGGTGCTCAATAAAGATTTGTCAAATAAATGTGTAAATGAATGAATTTTAATTCAAGGTATTGTGGGCATGGATGGACTGTAATTGATGTGTCCAGAACAAGGCTATTGGAGAAGATGGATGAGCAATCTTAAAGAGAGTAATAAGCTCTAAGATCTAGGCAAGCAAACAGTTCTATCATGTAAGCTTCAGGCAGTTGTGAATGGCTTGACTCTCTTTTTGAGACCTGAAGGCTAGAGAAAGAATGTGGACAGTTCAGAAGGGAAGAGAAAATATTGCATGTTGGCAGCAACTCCTAATCATGATGCCTTTAGCTGCAAATAATAGAGAACTTGAATTTGGTTGGTTTAAGCAATAAGGAAATGTATCAGCTCATCTGGAAGTAAGTAGGGCAAGCTCTAAGAGCAACTCATAAGGCCTCCAGTGATGCTTTTCTGAAGTTCTTCTGACTCAGCCCTCCTCCCTCTATTAGTCTTATCCTCATACTTGTAGCAAGATGGCTTCAGAAGGTCCAGATGCCATGTCCAGACACAGAAATGTCCAGAAGCAGAATGAAGCCATTTTTTCCTTGAGTCTATTTATTATGAAATAATTCCTAGGACATCATCATCAAATGTTTTCTTACATCCCATTGGCCCGAGCCAATTCACTTAACCTTTCCTAAATAATCACTGGAAAAGAGAATGGAGGCTTTAGCATGACTACCATGATTTGCTTTGACAAATCACCTTGGGGAAAGACCTTTAGGGAGTCAATCACCATTAACACTGGAGCTGGGTGTATGGGGAGGAAAGATGTGGAGAGACATGAGACTAGAAAGGAAGCAGGAATCAGCCTTTCATGTTATGCTACGGAGTTTGAACATTGCCATAAAGGCTACTGGTGAACAGTGACAATTCCAAGCAAGGAAATTGTAGAATCAGTTTCCCAGTGTTTGGAGATCATTAAAATGACATTATAGAGAATAGAAAGACTGAAAACGAGGGAAGCAATTGTGATCACTGTAGCAATACAAGACAGAAACATAGAGTTTGAATTCAGATAATGGTACTGAGAATAGATTTGGAAAATTTAAAGAGACACCAGAATGCTGGACTTACTCAGTAGGGTCTGGTGACTGAATGGATGTCAGGGCAAGGGAAGGGAAGGGAATATTTACGATGAGCCAAGGTTTCTGCCTTCGGTAACTGGATGGAGGGTGGAATAATGTACAGAAATAGGAAATGAGGGGGAAAGAGATGTAATGGGAACTCAGTGATTATTGTAGTTGATGTTCTCAGATGGAAATGTAAGAAGGGTAGTTGGAGATGAATATTTGGAGTTCGAGGAACCTTTATTTCCTGATGATGCACTCGGTGACAGTTATAGTGCTGGGTGTGTGAATGATGTAAGATGCATCTGGAGCAGCCCCACCCCTCAAAAAGCTTACAACTATATTGACTATTTTAGGAAATAGTCGCATGATTCCACAGGGGGGCTTAAAGAAGTTAGAAGGAGGTACCTTTTTGAGTTATGGCAACCAGACAATTTAAGTGAGTCTTGAATGATAGAGTTTTGATCAGTGAAAGAGAAAGGCCCTGCTAAGCACGGGGACTGGCCATAGCCCAGATGTGAACTAGGAAGGAATCTAAACTAGGAGCATTAGAACCAGCAAAAAAAAAAAAAAAAAAGAAAGAAAGAAAAAAAAGGACTGGAGAGATGCCCACAATGTTTTGATAAAATAGTCAACATGTTTTTGTGACTATTGGATGGGAGCACGAAGGATGACTTCAAAATATTGAATTTTGGGGGAGGAGAGAACTGAAAGAAAAAATAGGAAAATTAGTGCAACGAGTTGCTTGAGGTTGTGAGGCATGAAAAGAGAATGTCCATTTTAGACATGTTGAATTTCAGACAAGTTAGTAAATGGACTACAAATGTAGAAGAATTAGAGCCAGAGGTGAGGCGGTAGGGGTTCCTGTGCACATCTGGTTGTGGTGTCCCCTGGAATTGTGCAGCGCTGTGGCACGCGTTAGAGGTATTTAAGTTGTAATTATTGAAGATGTTTTTCTCAGCTGGATTTGAACAAATGACCTGTTAGATAAAAATTATTTCTCAAAGAACTAAAAGTCAATTTACCATATGATTCAGCAACCCCACTACTGGGTATCTACCCAAAGGAAAAGAAGTCACAACATAAAATAGACACCTACATGCATTTATCATGGCACAATTCACAATTGCAAAGATACTGAACCAAACTAAGTGCCTATCAACTGATACATGGATAACGAAAATGTGGTATATATACACCATGGAATACTACTCAGCCACTAAAAAGCACAAAATAATACCTTTTGCAGCAACTTGGATGGAGCTGGAGGCCATTATTCTAAGTGAGGTAACTCAGGAGTGGAAAACCATATACTATGTTCTTATTTATAAGTAGAAGCTAAGCTCTGGGTATGCAAAGGCATACAGAGTGGTAAGATAGACATTGGAGACTCAGAAGAGGGGAGAGTGGAATGACAGTGAGGGATAAAAAAACTGCATATTGGAAATGCTGTACACTACGTGGGTGATGGGTGCACTAAAATCTCAGATGTCAGCATTACACAATTTATCCATGTGACCAAAAACCTCTTGTGCCGCTAAAACTATTGAAATTAAATATATAAACATACCTGAAATCTAATATCCTATGAATTTCCCCTAAAATGTTCGTTAAAATATTTAAGGATTCCTTATATGAGAGAGACAGACTGAGGGACGGGGAATGGAAGAGAAAAGCTACTATGAACGTAAAAGAACCAGAAAAAGAAAATAGCTACTTCCAGATGATGATGATTAATGTGGAAGAATACAGTATTTGATATACACTACATCAATCTTCCATGAAACAAACAAAAAAAATATTTTAACTCCATGAATATGGGGATTATGCTACATAAGAATCATCTCTGACAGCAAAAAATCCAGACACTTTGAGTATGCAGCTCACTTGGTGCAGCAACTACCCCACGCCTTGTGCAATTATGCACTTAATAACACTTTTGGACAGTAATACTAGAGGGCAGGTGTCATGCCTGTTCAACTCACTTAGTCTATAAGCAAGTAGATAAATAAATGACTTAATGAGGAAGAAAAGAATGAGAAGATAAGGAAAATGTGTGGGCTTAAGAGAATCAGGATTTAACTACTGTCTGCATATTTATAAACATCTAATCATACACACATGTACATACATCGAATCATATGATCACTTCTTTAATTAAGTTTAGCAGCCTACAGTTCAGCTATGATTTACAAGGTAGTAGAAAATATCCATGACATTTCAGAGGAAATTCCATTTATAATGAGCAAAAGAAAATAAATGTTATCCTATAAATCATTGCAGTAACAGGGACTAAATTCTATTGCAGAGTTATATGAGGACAGAATCTTAATCAATAATTTCTATATTAATGATTCTAGCAAACTTCAGGAGAAAAGTGGAAGATTTTGTAGCATGCTGCATTCTCTGTCAATCTACACAAGCATAATGTAAATACTAATAGCCACATATATCACAAATACAAACAAACACATATTCATGCAAGGTACATTGAAGTAAATAAAGTATGTTGAGAGAAAATACTGATGCAGATGTAGTAATTGATTAGTAGAAGGCTTCATTTATATAGTTTGTATGATCCATGAGGTCGGGAACCATGTGCATTTATATACCACTGTATTAGCACGTAATACTGAACCTGCTGCAAAGCAAGGACTCAGCAAATACATGAATTAAACACAAATTGCCCTAGGAACTATGTCATTACCAAATAAAATGTAGTTGTTTTTAATTAATTTTAAAACCTAAATGTGAAAGCAAGACAAATTTATACATCACATTGAGAAGATTATTCATTTAATTGTCATTCATTCATGCTTCATTCTGAAAAGTAATATCTTTAAGAAAACACACAAACAGGAAAAGATACATGCAGAAGTTGAGACAAAAAGAAAAAAATGCGAATAGATAATAGAATAAGGGCAGAGGGCATAACGTGTATATGCCATAGAATTCTGGACACCTGCCAAGGGCACAAATAGGGTTTGAGGGTCTTAAAAAACAATGCAAGAGAAAGTTGCTCATAGAGGCCACATGTGCCACTGTCATCAGATATAGCTGGTCACCATTCTGCTTCTACCCTGACTCATTGGGCAAATACATTGTTTAATATTTATTTCCTGGGGAAAAATGCACTACAAAAATGTATTACAGAGACTACTGTTTTTTTCTTAGTAGTCTTATTTTCTTTCAAAGCAAAGTAATTAAATAAAATCCTGGTGCTTTCCTATTCGTTTTTTTTTTTTTTCCTATTCATTCTTGTTTGGTTCTCCAATTGAGATGCAAGTGAATTTTTTAAATGAAGCTTCGCTTTTTAAAGTTTCAAGGTTTATAATGAAGGAAAATGTAAAGAGAGCAGTTCGATGGCTATATGTTTACTTATCTATAAATTCACACAATAGAAAGAAGAACCACTCGCATAATCAGCTTGTGCATTTCCTTGGCCAGTGTGTACTCATATTCTATATTGAAAACTCATGTAGAGGTTGCATAATGGTCAAGGTGAAAAGAACTAAAAATGACAATGAAAAAGGACTGTGGCTTAAGATTTATTACTTACGTTGCAATTTAGACTTGAGTATATGCACAATGGCAGCCCACGGAGAGGATGAGGGCAAGGGAGACAGAATCGCTTGAGCCTGGCAGAGCAAATGAAAACACATCAGAGAGGTGAGGGACAAAGTGGAAGAGTTCCCTTCCCAGGGCAGCTTCAAAATTGCATTCTGTAATCTAGAGCTGGCTCCAGTGACATTTAACTGATCTACTAAACTCAGACAAGAGAATAAGATGGAGAAATGCAAAATCTGTCACTGGTATTTATTTGATCTGCAGAAAGGCCGGATTCATATGTCTTGTCATATTTCTGTGTTCTGAAGGGCAGTGAAACAGATTATCAAGGCCAAGTGTAAAACTTTGGGAGATGAGTTTGGCCCCTAGAGATTTTAAAGAAGAAAATTAATAAATGGAATTTTTGCTGAGAGCTTGTCCTCATTTGCTGTTCTCCTTTCTTCCTCCAAATTTAGATTTATTGTGTTTCTTTACATGTCATTTAAAATTTGCTCTGGGCTTGGGTCCAGAAATCAAGTATGTATTTTAAATAAACAAACATTAAAGGAACTTTTCACACATTTCTCAGAGTAATTTCTTTCAGTTCTTTGAATTTTATATTTGAGATAACATCTATAGCCCAAGTTTCAAGAACTTGTATCAACATTAGAATGTCTCTGTGATTTAACTGGACTTGTACCAAAATACTCTAGAAGAAAACAAATACTTTTTGCTATACACCTTGCTTTATTTCCTGCTTACACAGAGCCACAGACTGTACTAACTACATTATATGGATTATTTATTCTTACAAAAACCCCTGAGTTTGTTATTATTTATCTATCTACAGATGGAGGAACTGAGAAGTTCATCTCAATTAATAAATTTCCCAAGTTCTCACATTAAGTCGTACCATCAGAATCTGAACTTAGGCAGCCCAGTTCTTGATCCAGGTCCTTAACCACCAAGTTATAGTTTTTACATTACATTCCAACTTGTCTTTATTTATTTTTATTTCATTCTTTTTACTCTGTAACCCAGGCTGGAGCAGAGGCACAATCATAGCTCACTGCAGCCTTGAACTCTTGGGCTCGCCTCCCTCATAGCGAGGACTGCAGGTGCATGCCACCGTGCCCAGATAATTTTTACATTTTGTTTGTAGAGACAGGGTCTCACTATGTTGTGTGGGCTGGTCTGAGCTGTTGGCCTCAAGCAACCCTCCCACATCAGCCTCCCAAAGATCTGGGATTAGAGTCATGAGGAACCTGGCCTGAACCTTTATTTAATAAACAAAATATATATCCTTGGACATAAAAGAAGCTTAATTCATTGGCATAGTAAAGACTAATAAAGCTAAATATATATAGGTCCTATTCATGACACTAGCCATGTGACCTTAATCAAATCAGTTCACCTCTTGTTCCTCAACAAATCATTGTTCCTGAACAATGTCAGGGGCTCAATAAAAACAAGTGGAATTGAGCTGACTTTTAGATACTTTCAGGTTTCAGCATTCTATGTTTTCTAACTAGATGCCTGCCAGTGCTTAACATGCCATTGGTCAGAGAAAAAACATGATGCTAGTCCAAGAATGTATAGGCTGGGTTGGTGTGGCTCTGCATTGCACCACGGGCAAAGAATCCCCGTGGTTACAAGTGGGAACTGTTCATAGCAAAGAGAAGGTGAATGAAGAAATACAAATCCATTTCCTGTATTAGACACACCAGTCAAAGCCCACACTTGGAATTCTATGGACTATGTATTATTTTTAAACGTGGCCTAATGCTATATTCTAAAGAAAGACTAATTTATGTTTATTCAGTGCCTTGAGTGGAAACTGGCTCATAGGGAAGGGTCATTCATAATTTTTAAACAAATACAAGGAAGGGGAAAATCCACTTGATTAGTATCTGTCCATTAGAAAATTGAGGTTGATTGCTGAGTGAATCAAGTTCTATGTTGTTGCTTAAGTTTGAGAGGAAACTCATCAGTAGAGTTCCCACTTGTTAGTTCCAGGGGAACAGCCACATCATCTCTTTCTCCCTCCTAAAGACTCTTTTCTCACCCTTATACTTCTGTCTCTGAGCACACTGATCATAAGCTATTTTTCCTCCCTGTGTAAAAGAGAGAGAAGGGGAGAAGGAATATACACACATACATATAATAAAATAATTTCTTCCTTCCCATTATGTTGCTACAGGAATAACATATCTAATTAGATAGAAATTCAAACTGTGACATTTCCCATACTAAAGCACCAAGAATTCAGCATTAAGAACAATAATAATAATATCAGGGACAATTACCACAGTGCCTACCAGGATTATCTTCACATACTATTTGGCAGATCCTCATGTTCCTTTGTGACATCTCATTTTTAAGGCAACTTACAAAGGACTTGTTTATAGAACCAATTTACAAAAATCAATATTTTTGCTGTAACGAAACACATATTTTTCCTATTAAGCAATATTTCATGAACTTATTTACCCTCTGTAAAGGGCAAAGCATAAAACAGGCGAGAATACTGAGGAAGAAAGGGGTTAAAAGATTGAGGTCACATATTAAGGCCGTAAAAAGGTAAAAATAGAAATGGGGGTTTTCTGAGTCATAGCCCAGTGTTTCAGCCAATGACAGACCCTGTGCTGATGCACAAGCTCACATTAGCTCACAAAATAACCATGGGCACATTTCTCCCGAAACCAGGCCATGCACTCAGTACATGCCCTGATGCATGTGCAAATTAATATTTGGCAGCAGGAAGCCCTGGCACATTTCAAGTCCAGTGTACAAGTGATTAAAATAAAGACACATCAAGTTTTTTCATAGGTGAGAGAGCTAGAGTTCTAGGTCAGGCCCTAACAATTTCTTGGGTTTTTAGAGTAACTTATAATGAGAAAAAAAAAAACACCAAATCATTTCATTTGCAGTATTGGTATTTTTTTGTATAAGCCACTCTCCTTCTAGAACTCTCTCTTCTGTACATAGTCCAGGCTTAAATCTATACACTCAGTGCTTGTAATATTTATCCAACCTATTTAGATATACATTGGATGCAATGCCATTTATTGCTCCTAGCAGAAAAATTGCAAGAATTCTTAAAGTATTGTTTGATGTCTCAAGCCAGAAATAATGGCTCATTCCCTAAATAAAGGGGTTTTAAAAATTGGGGTTATAGTTGGGGCATAAAGGAAGCATGTCAAATGACCCTGTAGTGAGCTCATTGAAATTCCTAGTGTTTTATTTTTATGATTGCTTTGTACTCTTTCCTGCTGAACCAACTACAGAGCCAGGTAACCTAATAAACATCAATTGCATGAATTAAAAGGTGTAATTATTGCATGGATGGATCAATGGATGGAGATATCTTAAAGGTAGAGGCTAGGAATAAACTGTGTCTCAATCCCTAGAGCCCATTGAAGTATTGCACACCCTATGTGTATTAGCCCATTCTCATGCTGCTAATAAAGAATTCTTGAGACTGGCTAATTTATAAAGGAAAGAGTTTTAATTGATTCACAGTTCAGGCTCAGGAAACTTACAATCATGGTAGAAGGGGAAGCAAACACATTTTTCTTCACATGGCAGAGGAAGAGAGAAGTGCAGAGTAAAGTGGGAAATCCCCTTATAAAACCATCAGTTCTCATGAGAACTCACTATCATGAGAACAGCATAGGGGTAACTACCCCATGATTCAATTACCTCCCACTGGGTTCCTTCCATGACACATGGGGATTATGGGAACTACAATTTAAGATGAGATTTGGGTGGAGACACAGCCAAACCATATCATTCTGCTCCTGGCCTCTCCCAAATCTCATGGTCTCACATTTCAAAACACAATCAAGACTTCCCAACAGTCCCCAAAAATTCTAACTCAGTACAGTTTTTTTTTAATTAGGAGACTTTTTTTAAAGAGTAGTTTTAGGTTTACAGCAAAATTTAGCAGGAAGTACAGAGAGCTCCCATATACCCCTCCCACAACATATGCACAGTCTTCCCTACTATCAATATCCCCCACCAAAGTGGAATATTTGTTGCAACTGATAAACCAACATTGACACATCAATGTTAACCAAAGGCTATAGTTAACATTAGGGTTCACTGTTTGTGTTGTACTTTCTACCAGTCTATCTCTATACAACTGTATAGAGATATATATTCACCAATATAACATTACTGTTTCCACGCCCTAAAATTCCTCTGTACTTCACCTACCCATCCCTCCCTACCTCCTAACCCCAGCAACCTCTGGTGTTTTTACTCTCCATAGTTTTGCCTTTTCCAGAATGTCATGTAGTTGGAATCATACAGTATGTAGCCTTTTCAGGTAGGCGCCTTTCACTTAGTAACATGAACTTAAGTTTCCTCCATGTCTTTTCATGGCTTGATAGCTCATGCCTTTTTAGCACTGAATAATATTCCATGGTCTGGATGTACTATAGTATTCTTATTTTTAATTTGGGAAAAATAAAGGTGACAGAGTCTGTCCCATAAAGTAGGAGGAGAGGTCATCTGTTGGGAATGAGTGGAAGGGAATGTAACAGCTTGAAAAGGGTGATGTTCTGCAATAATCCTTATCGGGTATGAGAAAATTCTCTGGCTAAAGGCTAAACCACAGCACCAGTCCTGGTCGTGAGCCCAGAGGTAGGAGCAGAGACTGCAAGTGCTTGTATAGCATCACAGTTATTGTTTCCCGGCAAAGACACAAGGAAGACAACGTGCTAAAAGAATTAGGGCTGTTGGTAGCTAGTGAGATGAACCATAGGGGGCTGGTTTGTTCATTATCTCTTTTTAGAGTTTTAACTTTTATTATGAAAAATCGCAAACATAAAGTAGAGCGGATAGTATAATGAACTCATCATGTATTCATCACCCAGCTTCAATAATTAGAAATGTTGCAGTTTTGTTTTATTTAATTTCCCTAACCTCTTCATGTTTCCTGTAGGTATTTTTAAAGAATATCCCAGGCATCATACCATTTTATCCATAAATGCTTCCATTTATATATGAAACGGATAAAGACTTTTAAAAACCACAACTACAATGTTTCTCTCATAGCTAACAAAATTAACGTTATTTCCTCAATTTAACTGAATTCCCAGTGAATAATCAAATTTCTCTAATTATTCAAAAAATTGTAGATAGATGATTTTTTTAAATTGGGATCTAAATAGGATCGACACATTACATTTGATTGATGTTTCTTAAGTTTCTTTTTATAATCACGATTTTTTGATGTACAATTTACATTTAATAAAATTTACTCTTTTTAAATCTGCAGTCAAGTGACTTTTGATCAATGAGAGTCATGGGGGTGGCAGACATGTTAAAACATAAGAGTAACTTCAGAACAGAATCTTATACAAAGTCAAAGACACCGTTGAAATGATATTTTAAATTTTATATGAGGAAAGAGAGGATCAGGATGTGATGTCTGGAGTAACTTGGAAAGATGTATTGAACTTGTACCCCAGAGCAGAAGTGCTGGGCAGTGGGGTCAAGGAGACGTTCCAGGTAGAAGGAACAGCATAGTGCATGATGCAATAGAAGTAGATTGATATTGTTAAAAATTCAAGCAAGATGAGGTAGGTAGAGAGAGAGAATGGTGGAAACTTAAGTTAGACAAGACAGACACCTTGTATGTCATACTCAAAAGCTTGGATCTTACCTTATGGGAATGGGGGAACTACTAGGAGAACAGAATTGTCATTTGAGAAAGATTTCTCTGTTGGTGCTGTGGACAAAGGACTGGAGGAAGTCTTGCACAGGTAGATCAGTTCATTATTGCAAAAATCAAAAGAGACAGCATGGGCAGTAGTGACAGGAGGAGAAGAGCTAAGAACTTGGGAAAGACAATTGGCAAGTAAAGACAAGTCTCAGTGAGTGAATGACAGAGGAAGAAGTGATAAAGGGGGGAAGCTAGTGAACAATCTAGGATGACTTCTGACTTGATGGCTTGAGAGTCTCCCAAGAATGGTGTAACACATATTTTGGCTTTTGAATCAAATAGACATGGGTTCAAGGGCCAAGTCTGACACTAACTTATAAGATATGTGATTTTGGGTAATTTACTTACCTCTCTAAGCCTCAGTCTCTCATCTAAAACGAAGATAAGCTACCTCGCAAGATGGCTGTGAGATTACATTATATGCAGTGCTAATCGGTGTTTGATAAACTGGAAGCACTCAAGAAATATTAATTATTAAAATTATCCAAATCTAAAGTCCCTGGTTGTAATGTGAATTCTTGAATAGAGAAATAACACAAGTATGAGTTCATTAATTGTGGGACCCTATTAAATGGAGAATCCATGAAATTTGTATGAGGGCAGAAACTGTGTATCAGAATGTTGGTTATAATATGACTCACAATTGAAACATACCGAGACCAATGCACACCAAGAGCAATACAATGACTAGCATGTGTCATTCACGTTGTGCTTTTATGTAGGTATTCTCACTAGTCTTATGACAACACTAAGAAGCCATTCTTTTATTTATTTACTTATTTATTTTGAGATGGAGTCTCGCTGTGTCACCCAGGCTGGAGTGCAGTGGAGGGATCTCGGCTTACTGCAAGCTCTGCCTCCCTGGTTCACTCCATTCTCCTGCCTCAGCCTCCCGAGTAGCTGGGACTACAGGCGCCCGTCACCAGCCTGGCTAAATTTTGTATTTTTAGTAGAGACGGGGTTTCACAGTGTTAGCCAGGATGATCTGGATCTCCTGATCTCGTGATCCACCCCCCTTGGCCTCCCAAAGTGCTGGGATTACAGGCATGAGCCACCGTGCCCGGCCAACACTAAGAAGCCATTCTTTATTATTACCTCTAATTTATAAATGAAGAAATCTCAAACATACCAACAAGAGTGAAGCCAGGTTTTGAAATCCTGTGATCTTTCAACTATATCTATATCACATCAATAGCTATTACTATGTGCCAGGTACTATGTTAAATATTTTACATATATTTTCTCAAATATCACTCACAACCAGCCTATGAGGTAGATCCTATTGTTAACCCGAATGAGACAATAAAAGGCATGGAGAGTTTAATTAATTCAAGATCCTATATCTGAGAAGTGATGAAGCCAAGATTTAAACCTAAGAAGTCTGACTCTAAAGTTCAAACTTTTAACCACACTGCTATGATTCCTTTAATCTTTGAGACCCACTAGTAAATGCTCTGAGCTTATGCTAGAGGACAAGAATTCAAGGCAGAATTTGGGTTCGTAAGAAGTTCTAAATTATACAATTTCATTTTTGGACTAAAATTAACCTGATTGTGGGAACATATGCAAAATATCCATAACAAAGTGGGGAAAAGTCTGAGGTTTCAAAGTGAAATTAGATATATTAAAGAACCAGAAACATTCAGTGCAAATTCTTATCTGTTGTATTGAGTTTTGTGCTGTCCAAATCTGATGTCTCCATCATTTACTATATCCAAGTCTGTGACAAAACCAATGGCCAAGGTAAAACCCTGCAACACACATCTGGGCCTCCCTCCAGCTTATCATCAACCCCCAATCAATACTCTCTGGATACCATCATCTCAGCAGATAAGACAACTAATGTCCTGAGCAGGAATATTAGATCGTGCCATATGAAAAACCTGTGGAGTTTAGGTTCTAGAAAATACACTTAAAAATCAGCTGTACAAATACAGCATGAGCATAGTCCCAACCATAACTAAACTGGCTTTTCCTTAATATCACTGTTAAAGATCATTTTTAAATGATATGTTTTTCTAGGGAAGGTGTGTAGAAGCAGGTGAGGAGACTCAGTCCCAATAAGTAGCCTAGTCTGGGAAGCCCTTCTGTCCCCGTGGGCCTGAAATTCTCCAACTTCAGCCAAAGACACAGGGTGGGCAGGTGAGGGACCCAGCAAAGGCAACAGCCTAGCAGCCGGGTCTGGCAAGTTTCATTGTCCCATCAGCTCTGAGAATTTCTCTGTCCCTAGTATTCAGAGACATCAGGGCAGAAAGGAGGTATCCTGCCATGCCCCACCCTTACTGAAAGCCACTTCCACACAAATTAGCCCTTCTGCTCCAATAGGCAGCACCAGCAGGGACCAGTGAGAGCCACAGTGGTACCTGAAACTAACCCCATAAAGGCTCTACAGAGTAAATGGCCATTGGAAGAACAGCCCACAAAAATAGGCCAAAACCTGCATGCTGAACCTAAACAGATTAACTGCTGCTGAAATAAAATAATAGGACTCAGAGTCCCCGAACATAATTGACAAGATGCCCAGGATATAATATAAAGTCACTCGTCATCAAGAACCCAGAAAATCACAACTTGAAAGCAAAAAAGCAATCAACTGATGCTAACACCTACATGGATCAGATGTTGGAATTCTCTGACAAAGATTTTAAAACACCCATCATAAAAACACTTCAATAATCAATTTAAATTCTTCTGAAATAAATGAGAATAAAAAATCTCAGCAAAGAATAGAAGTTACAAAAGAGAATCAAATGGAGATTACAGAATTGAAAAATACAATAACAAATGTCAAAACAATGACAAACTTGCTGGCTGGGCTCAATGGAAAGGTGGAGATGACAGAGGTTAGAATCAGTAGACTTGAGGATAAAACAATAGAATCAACCCAACCTAAAACACAGAGAGAAAATGGACTAAAAAAAATAAATGAACAGAGCCTCAGGGACCTGTAGAATACTAACAAAAGATCTGACAGTCATTTCATCAAGTCCCAGAAAAAGAGGAGAAAGAGCAAGAGCAAGGCAGAAAGAGCACTTGGAAAAACAATGGCTGAACACTCCTCAAATCTGGCAAAAGATATAAACCTATTGTATTAGTCTGTTCCCATACTGCTAATAAAGACGTACCCGAGACTGGGTAATCTATAAAGGAAAGAGGTTTAGTGGCCTCACAGTTCCACATGGCTGGAGAAGCCTCACCATCATGGTGGAGGGCAAAGGAGAAGCAAATATACGTCTTACATGGTGGCAAGAAAGAGAGCTCATGCAGGGAAACTCCCGTTTATAAAACCATCAGATTTCATGAGACTTATTGATACCATGAGGACAGTACGGGAGAAACCACCCCTGTGATTTAATTATCTCCACCTGGCCCTGCTTTTGACTTGTGGGGATTATTACAATTCAAGGTGAGATCTGGGTGGGGACATGGCCAAACCATATCACCTATACATCCAAGCTGAGTGAAGCTCACACAGGATAAACAAAGAAATTCATAACAAGACACATGATAATTAAACCTTTGAAAATGAAACATAAAAATCTCGAGAGCAGCTAGAGAGAAACAATGCGTTACTTAAAAATACCAGTTCAGATGATAGCAGGTATCTCATCCGAAACCTTGGAGACAAAAAGCAAGTGGTACAATCTTTAGTGCGGAAAGAAAAGAATTGTCAACTCTGAATTTCACTATATCTGGCAAAAATATCCTTCAGGAATGAGAGGAAATGAAAACATTCTTGGAAAAGGTAAAACTAAAATAATTTGTTTCTAATAGACATCCCCTTAAAGATCCACTAACAGGCAGACAATGATAAAAGAAGAAATGTTTCAGCATCAGGAAGGAAGAATGAATAAAGAAAAGAGAAGAAATAGGGGTACATATAGTAAACTATCCTTTTCTTCATATGTTTAATAAATTATATTTGATGATGGAAACAAATATATAACACCATCTGATACATAAGATAAGATTTAAATGTGGGAAAGATAAAGGAACCTAAACAGAAGTGAGGTTTCCATACTTCACTCAAAGTAGTAAATATTGGTTCTAGTAGTTGATGTCATATACCTCTAAAACCCAGAGTGACTATCATGAAAACAACATAAACAGATACACACAAAATCACTACCTTGAAATTACTTTTTTTAAAATTACATTTAAACAGGATATAATTATTTTTTAAAGAGTTCAAATAACCTGCAAGAGGCAAGAGAAAAACAGAGGCACAAGAACCAGAGGAAACAAATAGAAAATAAATTATAAAATGGCAGACTTAAGTGCTAAAGTATCATTAATTACTTCAGTTTTTACAAGAAATGTTTAATAAAACTTTTTGTGGGTGCATAGCAGGTATATATTCTTATGGGGTACATGAGACATTCTGATACAGGCATGCAATGAGTAATAATCACATCATGGAGAATGGAGTTTCCATCCCCTCGAGCATTTATCCATAGTGTTGCAAACAATCCAATTAAACTCTTTTAGTTATTTTTAAATGTACAGTTATTACTGATTATAGTCACCCTGTTGTGCTATCAAATAGTAGGTCTTATTTATTCTATTTTTTTGTACCCATTAACCATCTCCACCTCCCACCCATCCACCCTGTCCCCCCCCGACCCCACTTACCTCACTACCCTTCCCTGCCTCTTGTAACCATATTGCTACTCTCTGTGTCCATTGAGTTCAATTGTTTGTATTTTTAGATCCCACAAATAAGAATACGCAAAATAGCATTACTTCAAATGCAAACAATCTCAAGACCCCAGTTAGAGGTGAGGGGCAAGACTGAGGGGTTGCAGAGGGAGTGCGTGAAGGAGTGACAGCATGGCTGTAAATGACTGCATAGGAGATCATTGTGGTGTTGGAACTGTTCAGTACATGAACCTATACAGGTAATAACATTAATACAGAGCTTAGTATAAAGTAAGTCCAGGGATAGAGGTGGATTGTATCAATGTCAATATCCCAGCTATAGCATTATACTATAATTTTGCTAAATGCAATATATTTTAACTTAAATCCATTTATCAAATAATAAAAAGGATAAACCCAAATCTCCTGCCACATACAGGGGTAAACTTCTGGCCTTTGGAAAAGGGAGGAACAGAACATTTTCATAAATGTTTTGACATGATGGCCTTGTAGATCCATGAATGAAAATAATTATCTAATCTTTCACCAGAAACTTTATACTATTTTCTTAATGCAAAAATGAGGAAGAGTTCCCCCACAGGAGGAATGACTTGTCCCAACAAAGAAACATCCTTATAAATCCACAAGAAAGTGATTTGAAATGCTCTATTCCTATTGCCTCCTTAAGTTAAACAGCATGAGAAAAGGAAAGATAGCTTGAGTGCTGTTTCAGACTAAACCTTTATTGCCACTTGCTTTGCGGATTTGAATTTTGCACTTTAGTTTGTGATTATTTGCAGGTTTTCCCTTGGCCTTTTGCTCTTACTCCCTATTGGTTGAAGTTAATAGGAGTAATGTAGGTTATTGGATATTAGAGGCCCACATCATGGAACAACAGTTGTGGGACCAGCAGTACAGCACACCATGAATAATAAACTGGCAAAAGAAACCTTCCTATATTTTCTTAATCAAATCAAAAAATGCATGGTGTATAGTAATTTTAACACACGTGACTACAATCATATTTTGCTATGCCCGCAATCCAGCATTGAATGTAGAAAAAAAAAATGCATCAACGGAGTCTCAAGTCTGTATTATACCTCAAAGAATTGGGCCCATCTTTATCTACATTTTTAAAATCCCTTTTGAAAAATGAGATGAGTTCACAGTAGAGTCTTCTTTGGTATAGAACCTAGATGAACAGTGTATTACTACCTAGCCTTGAACAAAGAAGGGGCTGTCCAGTTCAGCCTTCTATCGAATCCTCAGTGATATTTGCAGCACACTTAAAATTCTGAACATTTTATCATTTTATCAGTAAATTTAAAGAGGTCAAAAGACTACAAAGAGTACTAAACAGATTAATAGTTGCAATGCAGTCCCCATCTCATATAACGAGGTCTCATAGAATCTATTATAGCATCCCTGGTTATCATGCTCGTTGCCCTTCAGTGATATATCTCTATTTGAGTAGAATTGTTTACTGGCCTTATTATACCTTCTTGGAGACCCACAGAGCACAGTTCTCTTATTTTCCTGGGAACATGCAATCTTTTTTTTTTTTTTTGCCTTCATTAACTACTTTCTGTGAGTTCAACCTTACTCTATGCTACCATTATCTTCTAGCCCAACATTCTAATAGTATAGGATTTATGCTCAGTTATAGTTTTCTTAAGTGATTTTAAAAAGATATTTATCAAAGAAGAAGTCAAATCTCTGAATAGACCAATAACAGGTTCTGAAATTGAGGCAGTAATTAATAGCCTACCAACCAAAAAAAGTCCAGGACCAGACAGATTCACAGCTGAATTCTACCAGAGGTACAAAGAGGAGCTGGTACCATTCTTTCTGAAACTATTCCTCCCTGACACATTTTATGAGGCCAGCATCATCCTGATACCAAAACCTGGCAGAAACACAACAAAAAAAGAAAATTTCAGGCCAATATTCCTGATGAACACCAATGCGAAAATCCTCAGTAAAGTACTGTCAAACTGAATCCAGCAGCACATCAAAAAGTTTATCCACCACGATCAAGTCGGCTTCATCCCTGGATGCAAGGCAGGTTCAACATATGCAAGTCAATAAACATAATCCATCACATAAACAGAACCAAGGACATAAACCACATGGTTATCTCAATAGATGCAGAAAAGGCCTTCAACAAAATTCAACAGCCTTTTATGCTAAAAACTCTCAATAAACTAGGTATTGATGGAACATATCTCAAAATAATAAGAGCTATTTATGACAAACTTACAGCCAGTATCATACTGAATGAGCAAAAACTGGAAGCATTCCCTTTGAAAACTGGCACAAGACAAGGATACCCTCTCTCACCACTCCTATTCAACACAGTATTGGAAGTTCTGGCCAGGGCAATCAGGCAAGAGAAAGAAATAAAGAGTATTCAGTTAGGAAAAGAGGAAGGAAAACTGTCTCTGTTTGCAGATGATGTATATTTAGAAAACCCCATCATCTCAGCCCAAAATCTCAAGCTGATAAGCAACTTAAGCTAAGTCTCAGGATAAAAAATCAATGGGCAAAAATCACAAGCATTCCTATACACCAATAACAGACAAACAGAGAGCCAAATCGTGAGTGAACTCCCATTCACAATTGCTAGACCCATCAAGCTACCACTGAATCTTCACAGAATTGGAAAAAACTATTTTAAACTTCATATGGAACCAAAAAAGAGCCTGCATAGCCAAGACAATCCTAAGCAAAAAGAACAAAGCTGGAGGCATCATGCTACCTGACTTCAAACTATACTACAAGGCTATAGTAACCAAAACAGCATGGTACTAGTACCAAAACAGATATATAGATCAATGGAACAGAACAGAGGCCTCAGAAATAACATCACACATCTACAACCATCTGATCTTCGATAAACCTGACGAAAACAATGGGAAAAGGATTTCCTATTTAATAAAAGGTGCTGGTAAAACTGGTTAGCCATATGCAGAAAGCTAAAACTGGATCCCTTCCTTACACCTTATACAAAAATTAACTCAAGATAGATTAAAGACTTAAACATAAGACCTAAAACCATAAAAACCCTAGAAAAAAACCTAGGCAATACAATTCAGGACATAGGCATGGGCAAAGTCTTCATGACTAAAATACCACAAGCAATGGCAACAAAAGCCAAAATTGACAAATGGGATCTAATTAAACTAAAGAGCTTCTGCACAGCAAAAGAAACTATCATCAGAGTGAACAGACAACCTACAGAATGGGAGAAAATTTTTGCAATCTTTCTGTCTGACAAAGGGCTAATATCCAGAATCGACAAAGAACTTAAACAAATTTACAAGAAAAAAAACAAACAACCCCATGAAAAAAATGGGTGAAGGATATGAACAGACACTTCTCAAAATAATACATTTATGCAGCCAACAGACATATGAAAAAATGATCATCATCACTGGCCATTAGAGAAATGCAAATCAAAACCACAGTGAGATACCATCTCACGCCAGTTAGAATGGCGATCATTAAAAAGTCAGGAAACAACAGATGCTGGAGAGGATGTGGAACACTTTTACACTGTTGGTGGGAGTGCAAATTAGTTCAACCATTGTGGAAGACAGTGTGGCAATTCCTCAAGGATCTAGAACTAGAAATACCATTTGACCCAGCAATCCCATTATTGGGTATATACCCAAAGGATTATAAATCATTCTACTATAAAGACACATGCACACGTATGTTTATTGCAGCACTGTTCACGATATCAAAATCTTGGAACCAACCCAAATGCCCATCAGTGAGAGACTGGATAAAGAAAATGTGGCAAATATACACCATGGAATTCTATGCAGCCATAAAAAAGGAGGAGTTCATGTCCTTTGTGGGGACATAGATGAAACTGAAAACCATCATTCTCAGCAAAGTAACAAAAGAAGAGAAAACCGAACACCGCATGTTCTCACTCATAAGTGGGAGTTAAACAGTGAGAACACATGGACACGGGGGGTGGGAGTATCACACACCAGGGCCTGCGGGGGGATGGGGGGCCAGGGGAGGGATAGCATTAGGAGAAATACCTAATGTAAATGACAAGTTGATGAGTGCAGCAAACCAACATGGCACATGTATACTTATGTAACAAACCTGCACATTGTGCATATGTACTCCAAAACTTAAAGTATACTTAAAAAAAAAATATATATATATATATATATATATACACAAATGTGCTGGCACAACTGGGAGTCATGGTTACCTCTCTGAGTTATTGCACAACAATCAGAGACTGTTGTATGACATGCAAGACTTTCTCATACAGCATCACTATCAGTGAGCATTCAGTCTTTTCTTGAATATTCATAGTTATAGGCAGCTCACTATCAATGGCCACACTCTGAAAATGCCGCTCACTCCATTTTCAAACAAATCCGTTAGGAAGCTCTTTAACTGAGTTCAAATCTGCCATATGTTCTAGTTTGACACCTGGCACAATATAGAGTAAACCTACACCATGGGCTACAACTTCAAATGCCAGTGAGTGATGCTGTTTGGGAGTAATAAACATTTTGATAAAGATGTGAAAACAATATACATCTCCTATCAGAAAAAGTAGGGAGAAAAAAAGCTGGTGAGAGATTGCTGTGAAGATTGCTCAGTTGTTAAGGGATATGTTGAAAATAACAGATCAGTAAAAAAGAGAGCACATCCCCTGTACAATGGGCAAACTCTACTCATCCCTGGCTATTGGCTGCTATAAAGGGAGATAGAATTTCTAATTCTTCAAAGAATTGGAAGTCAGAAATCAAGATTTCTACACAAAATCTCGTGACTTTAAGAGTTGGCTGCTAATTCAAAACATTTAAAAAATTTGTTTGGGCCAACTCACAGTGCATCTGTAGGCCACCATCCTACCACCTCCAGCCTGAAGGCTGCACTGTATCACAGCTGTGAGCCTTTGAAGACAGACAGTAGGTCTCTAGGGATATTTTTTCTTCCAGATCAAATGGCACCACCTTCATTGACCATTCTGTATATAAGGATTCCAAACTTCTATCTATCCTGAATGATCTTCTGACTTGTTCCGATTTGCTAAAAACCTTCTTGAAGTGCAGGATTGAGAGAGACAGAGAGAGCCCAATGAGGATCTGATCTGCAGGACAGCATGGCTGTTCTAGACCTACACAGCATCTTTATCTACAGGCCTGTCTTCCACCAGCTTCTGTGTGTGTTTTTAAAAATCTATGATGAGGATACTCTTGGAGTCCTATTTCTTTCTCATCACAGTAAAGGTGTGATCTAAATGTTGTTGTTGCTTACCAACCTTCTCATCTCTAGCTGTAAATCCATACCATTTTGTCCTGGAAAAATTTTTAGATCTGTATTCCAAAAGCAGAAATGCCATCATTTTTATGCTTGCCAAGGCAAATTTGTATTTTCTGAAGCCTGTGTTTTCCTAGAATTTTCTTAAGGATCACTTCTATCTAAATATTCTGATTGCTTCCAGTTCAAAAATCAAATGTGGCTTTTATGTTTAAAAAGTATGTTGTTGTTACGCATTAGGCCTTTAACATACATTATCTTTTTTAATTGTTCCAACAACCCCATGAAGTATTTATTTTTCACTTAAAAAATTTATAAAGTCTAGTCAACTGAAGCAGTGGGAGTGAAGAAGGAACTGTAACTGGTTAAGAAACTGGTTAAGTAACTGGTTAAGATCAATTAATTCTTAACACCACTGCACTCAGACCAGTCCCCATGAAGTATTATCTCAGTTCTGTTATCTCAGACCGGTGGGAAGACAGGCTTGGAAATACTAAGAAAATAGCCTATGGCCAAATAGCCAATAAGTATAAAAGTCAGGAATTAAAACCTGGCTGTCTGATTTTAAAGGCTGGACTATTTCCACCATACCACTTGTCTAATTCTTTCTTGTTGGTTAGAATTAAGCCTTTGTGTTAGTTCCATTCATTGTTTCTTTTATCTTTTGAGACATTTATTTGTTATCAGATGTTCAGCTTTATGACAAACAGGATAAGGCTTCCCACAGCTGTCAGGGGAGTTAAAATCCTCCAACACTTTGGAGTTTGCTTCCGTGCAATATAATCCCTATATGTTCTCTATTGCTTGAAACACATTGGCAATAAATGAGCGCTCAAAACCCATTTTACAATTTCACCACGAGTAAATACAACCTGAGTTGCAAACAATAAATAGAAATGAGTATTTTCAGAACTACAGTCAATCCAGAGTTAGGAATTGCTGGCTTAAAAATGATTTTGAATAATGATTTATGTTTACAGCAGACACTACTGGCTACCTACTACCTATTTTCTTCTTTTTTACAAAAGAACTGCAGTTTTGTTCAGGGTGACAATGTATGCCCAGTTTAAAACAGAGACATTTTTTTCAGCCTGCTTACAGTTGCAGTGTGGTCTTGTGACTTAATTCCCGGCCAACGAGAGGTAGACAGAACATGCTGGCTGTGGCTTCATTCAGGAAAATACAAGAGGTGGTAGTCTCACTTAGCCTGTATCTTTTGCTCTTCACCCTTCTCCTTCTTCTGCCTGGAATGCATTATGATGGTGAAGGTAGAGCAGCCACTTTGCCACCATGAGGCAACAATCGTGAAAATAAAAGTTACACATTGGGGTGGCTGAAAGCAGAAAGAGCCTGAATCCCTGATGGCATTGTGGAGACAATGAACTTTCTAGTTACACACTTGTTATGTAAAAAGCACTAAACCCTTATTTGTAAATTGAATTTTCAGTTACAGGCAGCCAAAACTATTCCTAATCATTATTACCCTGAACCATACTTTACAAGTACTAGATGTAGCTTTTGATTTGATAGAATCCCATATGCAGAACTTAGCCCTTTTGTGTCTCTCCGTGATGTATCTGGCAACTTAGTGAATCCTCAACATCAGGCAGGTTGCCAAAAAGATCAATGATTCCATGACCTCTCCATAGATTGAAAGTCTATGAAAGTAAAGACAATTTCCACATGGTTCACTGTTGTACATAAGATCCTGTTGGTGACATGCATAGAAAGTTAAATACTTGTCCAAGAGATTAATAAATGAACAAATGAGCTGACAGTCTAGTAAGGGAGATTATCAAGTAAATAGATTACAATAAGGGAATCAAATTTGGGTTAAAATAACTGTAGAGCTCCCTGGAGATTATTTTCAAACTGGAGCTTGAAAATTGAAGAGCAACTAGCAAGGTAAAAAGTACAGGGAGAAATTTCTGAGGTTAGGGAGTGAGTAGCAAATGACTGAGAACTGTGTAACTTTACAGGCCTTAGTGTAGAATCCAAGGAGACTTGTTAGGAGCTACAGGCTGGGGAGGCAAGGAGGAATTAGATCACGAAGGGCCTGAGGCATCCTACCACATAGCATCATCTTCTGGGTTAGTCTGGGCTAGTTGTAGCTGATAAACTGTTTTCAAAGTGCTCTCAATTTCTCCATTTGCAATCATCAATTTTAGCCTTGAAATTTTAAGCGTTTTTTAAGACTGGATGATACAAACACCTCCGAGCACATTACAATGACTTCAGCTATTTTTATTCCTATTCCACAAACCTATAACATGCAATGTGAATGCATCTACCAGCGGCTTTTGGAACATCTCTTCCACTTTTGGGGTGAGATATATTTGAAAGACCTCCCTGAGATAAAAGCTTTAGGGATTGACAGGCAGTTCCATCCCCTTCATTTAGAAACCCTTTGTGCCATAGCTGTCTTCCCCACAACTTGTGAGGTTTCTTATGGCTACAGCGGCTGTGGTTGAACATTTCTCTGGCTTCCTGTCTTAATAGGGCTTTGTGGTGTGCTGCACTGACTCTATATACACACGCTTCCAGTTTGCCCCTGTTAGAGCAGACAAAAAGCAATGGAAAGCAGCAGGTTAATATTTGCCCATGAATGGGGTGAAGGTCAAATAAGCAAGTCAGTATTTTTCTCCATTTTTTCCTACCTGTTCCCTCACCTCCCAGACTCATCAACCATCTTTTCAATTGTTCTCTTCTATATTGGCATTCCTCCAAGAGGTTTGGGCCATTTATTGTTGAATCTGATGTACCTTCAACCCCCAGGGAATCTGGGGTGCAGGCAGGCAACCTGGTCTTCCTGTGAACTACGTCCCCTCACCACAAAGCTTAACTTGGAAAGAAAACAAAAATGCTTTGAACATAAACTCACCCTTTCCTCGTGTCTCTAACGAATGCATGCTCCTTTGCGTATTTATAATATGCTGTATTTATCACACACTGTATGGGCAATAAAACCTGGCTCCTTTCATAAAGGCTCTTGGACTGAATGATGGAAGAAATGTGAGGGTTTCGGATTTCAGTTTGCTTTCCCATTGGCTGCCATATAACTTTAAGTCAGTTTTATATTTCCATTAAAAAAAAAGTGATCAAAAGCTCAAAAGCTAATAAATGTTTCTGATCTCATTGTAGATTTTCTATTTCTTTTCAGAAGTAAATAATGGGGAGGAAATCATTACACGCATAAGTGAGAAATTATTTCTAAAGTTAAATTATTTCTAGTTAACAGCTATTATAATGAATAGATTCGCCCAAAAATTTTCAGTGTCACATATGGGGATACAAATTCCTTTGTTTTTGTAATAGTGGGTTTCTTTTTTGTATCTTAATGACAAATTTGCATTTTGACCCTGCCTTGTAATCAGATATATAAATTGGACTATCAGCCACATTTACTGATGACAGTTTTCTGTCACATTTCAACAGCTAATATTTTTCTTAATGAAAATTTAAGAATGTGAAGCAAATGCTTCTGATGCCCCCTCCCCCTCAACACGTTTATAGGTCAGTCTGCTTCTAAAAATAATATATTAGTCTGCTTTTTTTCTACTCCTAATGTTTTTAAAAATTCACGTGAAGACATTTTGTCTAATTTTTGTTGCCAACAATTGTAGATCTCTGCAGACTTTGTTTCCTGCTGTTAATATGCATTATTCAAAAAGCAACGATTGGATTGATGTGGTTCCGTTGTATGGGAAGTGGCATTTATGTATAATCCATGTACTGCTTTTTAAAAATGTAAAATGGTGAAATTCAATACAAATGAAAGTCAAGTCTAGTCTCTCAATGGAATCTTTAGTTCTTGTCATCAAAAATCATCAAAAATATTAAATGGTTTACTTAGCAGCTAAATAACAGTGAAAAAATACTCAATAGCACATTTATACCTTGTTAGGAGCATTCCATTTACATTTTTAAGCCTTCTCTGTCTGTGACCCCCAGTGCTTACTCTCCTGCAGCTCTCAGCAAGTCCACGGTGAGCTGCACTGACAGTCGTCTGGGCTTGGTCCACCGTTAAACCTCCGCACTCTCTTTCTCCTTCTAGTGCAGCCTTCCTCAGTCAGGCCAGCCACCAGCGTGGAAGTCATTTCAAGACAGATTTGAAACCAGTGACTCCCATTACTCAAGCCTTACAGAGACTCCAACTTGGGTTTTATACACATGAATCATTCATTAAGTCATTCCCACGACAATAATTATTGAGGACAACTGTTAAATACTTTTGTTTAATGACTCTTACCGCTAGCTAAGCCACTTCCAAAAACTGATTTTTCTTCATCATTGCTCTCATCTGTTCCCAACTTTTTCCTTCTCTTCATTAAAACAAAACAAAACAAAACAAAAACACCTCCAAGCTTCATTTCTTTTCCTCTCTGTGGGGAGGTAAGGAATTTAGTCTCCTCTGAAATAAGCAAATTCCTTACCCTCATGCTCCACATGTCCCTTTCTGATTACAGTTGACCCTTGAACATGAGGGTTAGAGGGATGACCCCCGTGCAGAAAATTTATATATAACTTTTGACTCCCCCAAAACTTAACTTCTAATACCTTACTGTTGACTACAAGGCTTATCAATAACATAGTTTATTGACATGTTTTGTATGTTATATGCATTACATACTGTATTCTTATAATAAAGTAAACTAAAGAAAAATAAATGTATTAAGAAAATCATAAGGAAGAGGAAATATATTTACTATTCATTAAGTGGATGTGGATCATTGTAAAGGTCTTTATCCTTGTCTTCCTGTTGAACAGGCTGAGGACAGAGTGAAAGAGGAGAGGTTGGTCTTGTTGTCTCAGGAGTGGCAGAGGAGTAAGAAAATCCTCATACAAGTGGACCCACTCAGTTCCAACCCAGTCTTACTTGAGGGTCAACTGCATATTGATGTTTATATTTAGGCTTCTTTATGTGTTAAGTGTTTTGAAGTTAAAGAGACCACTGTGTCCAAAAAAAGTGCCCTACACAGGATAATCAACCAATGTTATTGATTCTCTAAAGGGAAGCATAGATCTGTTATCATTAAATTGCCACTGAAATATAAAACAAAGTTTTATAGTTCAAGTAATCAACATTTTTGTAAAACACATTTATTTCAAAGTAAAACCTTATAGGCAGCATTAGTTGAATTTTCAATTTGATTATGTGTGCTCTGTTGAAATTTTTTATTTGTATACTCTCCCAGTAAAAACTAGCCAAATAACCTCTGTGACATGCTTGTGAAATAGTTATTGGCTTTAGAACTTATCAGTGAAAATGGATTGGATTTTCTAGTTCAATTCCAGGGACAAAATACCTACCAATGCCACTGTGACTAAAATAAGTGATTATCCTCTAGGCTAGTGACAGTGAGGAAGAATTAGATTCATGTTTGTCGACTACATTTATGTAAGTGTGGAGGAGAATATCGATTGAATAGAGAAAAGATTGAATACATTAGCATAATTTTCTTTGGGCAACTTTTGTGTGTATAAACAATTTCATTGCATTAAGATAACACAATTACACAATAAATATTTCAAACAGTATATAAAAGTATATTACAGATAAAAAGTATTCCATCCCTGTGTTCCAGTCTTCCACATACTCTTCTCAAAAACATCATTGCTACCAGCTTTTTGCTGTATCATAGTTTTTGCCTCTTTCAATAAGACTTATCTTGACCACTCTATTTAAAATGTTAACCCATTTAGGCTCTCAAACCCCATATGACATATCATGCTTTGTTTTTTCTGTTATAAATTTTTAATCTCATTCTAACATACATATTATTGACTTATTATGATTTGTCTATCATCTCTCTTTCACACTAGAAACCACATTGCGTGAGTACTGGGAGGTTGTATATTTTATTCATATGCTTAAAGCAGGCATTCATACTCAATAAATATTTGTCAAATTGAGTGGATAAATGGCTGAATATATCCTGGAAATTTCATGCCTAATAAAGTAAATGTATGTGTATCTCCCTTAGTTCCTAACCATTTACCCTAAAACTTAATATAATTATAGAATATCATGAATTTTGCTTCCTCTCTTAAATAAAATTTCCCAAGATTTTTTCAAATTAGTACATTTATACCTGCATCATCCTTTAACAGCTGCACGGGAATTGATTGCCTCCAACAAAATTTATTTTACCACTCCACTCCTGATGGACCAGTTGTTCAAAGTGATTTGCTGCTTGCAAACAATGTCATAATATCCTTATATAAATCTTTATGAATATATAACATTATGTCTGTAGAGTGTATTTTCTTCACAAAATATATACATTTTAAATTGTGATGAATATCATCAATATCTTCACAAAGAGATTCTCCAGTTTACTAAGAAGGATTATCAATGTGCCTATTCTTCAATCATTAACTAACTTGCTATGTTATGAAAAATCTGATGGGTGAAGATGATATATAAGCACACTTTAATCTGGATTTCTCACATTATGATTAATGCTTATCATCTTTTCATAAGATCTATTGATTATTGCTCATCCTTTTCTCATTGATATTAAGAACTCTTTGTTTATTAAGAAAATTAGTTCTTGGTTGGTCTTTTGGTTTATCTTTCATACTTTTTGTGTTTCATACCTTAAAGAGGTCTTTTTATTTTTTTAATAAAAAAAACCATGTATTTTAAAATAGATTGAGTCTTAGTCAAGATTTGCATATGGCCCCACAAAATAATTTTTCAACTTTTATTTTAGAATCAAGGTGTACATGTACAATTTGTTACAAATGTACACTGTGTGATGCCGAAGTCTGGGGTATGACTGAACTCATCACCCAGGTAGTGAGCCTAGTGCCCAACAGTTAATTTTTCAGCCCTTCTGCCCCCCTCCCTCCCTCTCCAATAGTCCCCAGCCAGTGTCATACTGAAGGGGCAAAAGCCAGAAGCATTCCCTTTAAGAACTGGGAAACAGGGATGCCCAGGCTCACCACTTCTACTCAACAGAGTACCAGAAGTCCTAGCCAGAGAAATCAGGCAAGAGAAAGAAACAAAAGGCATTCAAATAGGAAAAGAAGAAGTCGAACTATCTCTCTTCACATACTATATAACTTTATACCTAGAAAACCCTAAAAACTCCACCAAAAGTCTCCTAAAACTGATAACCTCAGTATAGTTTCAGAATACATAAATCAATGGACAAAAATCAGTAACATTTCTATATACCAATAATGTTCAAGCTGAGTGCCAAATCAAGAATGTGATCCCGTTTAAAATAGCACTCACACAAAATAAAATACCTAAGGATGCATCTGAATTTTTTATAATCCCCATGTTAATTCTAGTACTCCCATAATTTTTGTGATTGTCTTTATTTTCCCCCCAGCTTGAGGTATAATTTGCAAATAAAAATTGTATATATTTACAGTATACAACATGTTTTGATATATATGTACGTTGTGAAATGATTACACAATCAAGCTAATTAACATATTCGCTTTACATAGTTGACATTTTTGTGGTCAGAATATTTAAGATCTACTCTTTTAGCGATTTTCAAGTATACAATACATTATTATTTACTTTAGTCATCATGGGGGAAAATAAATCTCCAAGACTTATTCATCTTGTCTATTTTGAGTGATTTTTAAGCTCTGTATCAAACTACTTTTGGTAAGAGTTCTTAACTAGTAAGTATATTTCTTTTCATAATTTACAAAAGTTTAGCAGTTTTCAGATATACTTACGTAACTAAAGATGCATTTAAAAACAGAATGGAGATTTTATCATCCAAGAAAGTAGTTATGAATTAAAGTACTAAAAACAGAAGTCTTTTAAAAATATGTATATTGTTCATAATAGCTCTATGTCTGAAAATATAAACCACCCTACTTCAAAGGAAGCTACTCTATAGTGCTTCAGTGGAATGAAATATGAATAAATGCTTCAAAACTCTACAACTTAAGAAAGAGTAGGTGATAAAAGGTATAAAGCTTTACTTCGAATACATAGTTTGTCTTAGAGTAGATTAACCACTCATCTTGCAATGAAACTGAAAAGGTATTTTAAAAAGAAATCAAGCCAGGAAAAACCCCAACAATTCCCAAAGTTCACCTTAATGCATATCAGGCTTCATTTTATGTTATTAAAGCAAAAATATTGCAAGACACCAATAAATGAAAGTACAGACTTCTGTGCTCCTGAATTAACACGTTATATAATTTACAGCCATATTGTAGTTTAGTTCTTTTAGCTCCAAAAGGAAATTGAGATGTTTTCTTCCGAATCTTACAGGATTACAGGAAGCAAAAATTGAAAAAACATTGAAAAAGTAATTTAAATAATATAAATATATTTAAGTGTTTAGGGTTTTTGCACCCTAAATTACTCTGACAGGCTATTGTTTCTTCTCTATCCCAATGGAACCCTAAAGATTTCTCTTCTGGAGAGGATAAAAAAGGGTTTCTGGACTGGGGAACACCAGGCTCAGTTGAGGAGGCACTGCTATAGGGAAACAGGAGGATTAAATAAAAGTTATGTAAGGAACAGTGTTGACACATTTAGCAGGAGACTGGAAAAGACGTCTCTGGGTAATTTAAATACCTGCAGGGAAAACATTTAAGGATACAGACATCCAAGTTCTCAAAAGAATGTCCCAGCCAGCTACTTCTCCACTGAAGACTAGAGTTGACAAGCCCAATACCCCTCCAGCATTCTAGTGGGTTTGGAGGAGAGCATCAAATGTGAAAAACTGTGGCCAAAATGGGGAAAAAGCAGTTTGAAGAAAACAAAGTCTAAAGAAGGTTAAAAAAAAAAAAAAAAAAAACAAGCAAAAACCCTCACACAATTATACAAGGAAAATAAAGAGTCTTCAAGAAAGGAATGGTACGCCTGGTATACTGCATAGCTCAGCTATCTACATCATCTACATATTTATACTCATTTAAACATCAAATATTAATATAAATAAATTATTTATGTCTATACCAGCAGATACAGTGATCCCTAACTTTTTTAAATCATAATTTTTAATGTAGCAGCTGGGAGGTAGATGCCTAATTAATCAGTTAAAGATGTGAAAGAGTCTGTCTCTGAAGAGCAGGAGGGAGCTAGGATTGAGGGGCTGCGAGGTTTAGTCAATACAACTTATTGGACTATTTGATTCCTTAAGTTCTATAGCACTTATAATACATGAGATATTTTTAAAAGTAAATTTTTAAAATAAACTAAATGAAAACTTTTTGCAGCCAGAAAAGAGGTGAGAAGAAACTAGCTTCTTCTAAAAAATGCATTGTATCTATTCCCTTGCACAGGTGGGGATGTCTCTTCTGGACTACAGTATGACAGGGATGTGGCTGGTGCTTGGTTTTGAACATCGTATCTTTGAACGCACTGTCGTATAAGTATCCACAGAAACTCTATGTTAGCTTGGGGAGCAACACAAATGTCTTTGTAGTTTCTTTGTCTCAATCAGGTTAGAGATCCTTGGAATACTACCGATCAGCATCTACCAACCACAGTGGGGTGACTTCTGTTTGAAGGGTTGGGATCTGTAATCCTTATAAATCAGATACTGTTGACATTGCCTAAGTCAGCGGTCCCCAACCTTTTTGGCAGTAGGGACCAGTTTCGTGGAAGAAACTTTTTCCACAGGATGGGGCAGGGATGGTTTCAGGATTAAACTGTTCCACCTCAGATAACCAGACATTAGATTCTCATAAGGAATGCACAAACCTAGGTCCCTCACATGTGCAGTTCACAATAGGATTTGCGTTCCTGTGAGAATCTAATGCCGCTGGTGATCTGGCAGGAGGCCGAGCTCAGGTGGTAATGCTCGCTTCCCAGCCAATCACCTCCTGCTGTGCAGCCCAGTTCCTAACAGGCCATGGACTGGTAGCAGTTCACAGCCCAGGGGTTGGCGATCCCTGGCCTAAGTCATCTGAAAATTATGTCTAGATTTCTACAGTCTTTTTTATTCTGAAATAATGACCAAGCCTGAAGCTGACCCCATTCAATAAAGCAGGGACAAGGGAAAGAAGATAATATTTTTCAAATACTAGACCTCATGCTAAGGGCTTTACATATTTTACCTCATTTAATCCTCACAGCAACACTACTGGGTAGATGTTATTATCTTTGTGTTTAAGATGAGAAAGCTGAGAAGTTAATTAAAAAGTCATACAGTAAGAAAAAAGGTGGGCTGAGATCAGAGCTCCAACGTACCTGATTCATTGTGTAATGTTTTATTTCATTCATTACCTATAAGGTCAGGCTCTATGAAGAACTAAATGTAACGAACAATAAGGATAGAGTGCTTCTAAAGGCGATGCTTGGAGTCTTAAAAGTAAATTTCATTGCACATTGAATCCTTTTATTTCTTGTGAAGAAACACTTCTATAAAAGTGAGTAGGAAAATATTAGGTACTTACAGATAATTGCCTTACACCTTGGTCATCAGAAACATATCTAATTGTATGTAGAGATCTACCTCTACCAGAAAACATACCAACAAATTCCAAAATAAATTATCAAACTCCACAGAGATCAGGGATTTGTGTGACAAGAAGGCTTTGCTAACAGTAATTCCTTGCTGACATGTTAATCTACTTTTGACAGAGTCAGCGCCTTGTAGATTGAGAGGAAACAATAAAAGGATATTTCCTGAAGTTGGCAAAGGCTCTTCAATTCAGTTTACACACTTGTAGGAAAGCAAACCTTTGATGTTATGTTGGTGAATAAAAGCAAAATAACAATCTATATATGTCATTTGAAGTGCAGGTTTGCTTCTGAGATGGATAAATGGGGGGAATTGTGACCTTGGACAGTTGGTGATGAGAGAGAGAGGGTTGGTATCAGAGTTGGTGCCAGAGCCATAGGAAACTAGGAATTGTAGGATGGTAGGTCCTTAAAGTTGTAAGGTCCATTGGAGGTCAGAAGGATAGACAGATCAGTTGTGCCTCTACCATTAGGGAGAGAGAACTCATAGCAAAGAACAAATGGTATCTCGGGATCTGTAAAGCATCATTCCAAAAGAAGATGCTTAAGTAGAGCAGCCGCATATCTCGCCCCCTCTCTCTTCTGACCCACAGCCCACACCCCTACTGACACATTTGAGACCAAATATTGCCATACTCCCTCCTCTCACACATCCCTGCAAGTCCCCATGCAGCCTCCGCTCTGATACCTTCAGTGTTAAGCAACTAAAAGCCTTGGGTGCCAGCTTATTCTATGCTTGGACAGCTCCAACTCCTTGTTATATTGAGTCACAGATCTTTCTGTAACATCCACTTATTTATCCCACTTCTGCAGTCTCAGTGGTGTTCTCTATATCATCCATATGCAAGTATCTGAAGATATCAGATAATTTTCTAGCTGCTTTGTATTATATTCACATATAGATGAGGTCTAGTAAGAAGTGTTAGATAGGTGGATTCTGGGATGAGTTAGTTGCAACTTGACCTTAAATGCAGGGAGCCTCTTTTGCCGAAAATTCAAAATCAATATCTGGCACTAAAAGTTGAAATGTTTACCTCCAACATTGACCCTTGAAAGCATACCACTTTAAAGACTAATTCATCTGACATTGCTGTTTGGTTGACAATTAACATGTTCACACATCTAGTAAACCTTTGGATTCCTCCCACATAATGCAAGCAGTCCGATTTTTGTGACAAAAACAACTATTTATCATTCCAGCCTTTTCATCCGATACTACGCCTTTTCATCTATTTCTATCATTCTTTCCAGACACTTTACTATACTATGATTGGTCACCTGAAAGTATTTTTTTAGTTCACCAGGGGCAAACTTTAATGCAGAGTGCTTAAAAAGTCAGAGAGGAAATAGATTAAACAGGGCTTAAATTCTCCCATACCAGCAGTTCTAACCAGAAACATGCTTCATATTTTTGGGAGAAAGCTTTGTAAAAATACATATGCCTAGACTACTATCCTAGGGAGTCTGGCCATGAGATGGTCTCTATTTAGATAAGCTGCCTGGGTAATTCTGATGTGCACTGTTGATTGAGAACCATTGTCTAACGTTGGTCCTACCCTTTGTGGTATCATTTAGCATTTTCCTTGACTAAGAACAATTTGGTTGGTTTCACTTTGTATCCGTCATTCTTTACCACATAGAACCTACGATCTGGTAGTGAGAGATTTCCAAAGAAGGTAATGTAGTAAGAGAAGAGTGGAGAGCTGAGGCCCAAACCAAGAATAGCATCACATTTAAGACAAAAAGGCAGCTCGTGGCACAAACAGTTTGCATGGAGTAGTTGGGGTGGAAGTAAGATCCCAGATGTTAAAAGCAGGCACTGGAGGCACAGCGGTAGCAGCATGAAGCAGGAAATCTACTCTGCTGTGCCCCAGCTCAGGATGCCCACCTCTCCCTGCCCCATTCTCCTGATATCCACACCCTCACCCATCTTTTTTTTTTTTTTTTTCCATTTTAGCAATGTGCTACAGCCAGTTAGAAAAATAAGGGAACAGGTAAGTATTATACCTGGATCACAGACCTTCTGTTATAACCACTCACCTCAAGTGCAATGAGCTTCCCATTACAACCACCTCGGGCCACAGTATCATGTAGGAGACAACTATACAGTCACAGGACACGACAAAGGGAAGAGTAAACAAGAGATAAAAAATAAAACTGTTGAGAAAAACTCCAAGGTACTAACGCAGAAGTGACTGTAATTTGGTTCCAGATGTCAAGTACAGGTAGCTTAGATGTTTCAATACCTCTTTGCTCTTGTGAATGCTGTGATTGAACAGAAACCCCACAACAAATTTCTGGAACGTATCTAGCCTAAAAACCTCCAAGCAAAGCTCAACACAACTTGAAAGCACTGGACTCACTGGGCAGGGGTTCCCGGTCCTTTGCTGGCTCCCTGCTGCATTCTTCAGATCACACACATTTTCTGGGAATTTGTTCCATGGTTTTTATTAGCTCTGTCTCTCAGATATAAATTCCTCGATATTTTATTCCAAACACCATCAAATATACAAGAATACATTCCCTACTCTTTCATATCTTTATTCACATAACTGCCCGACACATTTTTTTAATCCAGAAATAATTAGTGTGGAGTCTGTGGGCATATGAGTATTTCAAGAGCTCTCTCAAGTTGATTAACTCACTCATCATAAGGTAAGTTTATCTGCATAGATCTTTGAGATGCAATGTGCTTTTCCTCTCTGGAGACTCCTTTTGCACTCTTGAATATGTTGAAGTTTTCTTTGTTATAATAGCCCTTGTTCTAATAAAGAGAAGCTACTCACTCATTGGCCCAGGAGACCCTTTATTCAAAGTAGCCAGTATTGAACAGAGGATGCTTATTTGGCAGGAGCTCAATTTTAAAATAATAATAATAATAATTAATAATAAAATCAAGTCATATTTCAGCTTCCAGATTGCAAAAGATTGATATGACTAAGTCATTATACTTGATTCTTGACTTTAAGATGTACAAATAAAGAAAAGGTCCTGGGCATGTCTAGAAAGAGAAGCTCTTAACCCAAGTCTTCATGATTTTAGACTATAATTTTGAGTCAAGCTTCCTGTATATGAAAAGACTGCCCTAGCTCTGTGTTACTCTTCAAGAAGGACTGCCCGTCTAGAAGGAAAAACCAGCTGCCACAATCCCACCCATATGTGAAGCTATGTCCCCATCACTTTCTTGTACCCAGCCCATCAGAAGGTGGGTCTTTCCTCAATGGCTCATTTTCTCCAAGATTGTGGGGCTTACCTTTTGTTTCTTTACTCCTAAGACCTGCTGAAAGGAGGGTAGCCTGATTATTGTATCAACCGCTTTGTCTTGGATGTGGAGAGGAAAGTTTATAATTCTAGAACATTCTTACAGTCAGTTCTTTGTAATCAGTACAGATCTGCCCATGAGCCACTTTAAGCAATACATGCTGGAACAAAACAAATTCATCATGGTTTTCACTTTTAAAATAATAGTACCATTTTGGAAATTTTGAAATAGTTCTGGTAGAGGTATTTATAAATAGGCGTTTGCCAAATGTAGGAGGGTAGAGGGAAATTTCAAGCAGAAGAAACAATATATGCAGAGGTAAAAAGGAAGTAAAATCTTGCCATTAATAAGAAATTAAAAGAAGTTTGAAACAGATGATGAAGTATCATAAAATATCTACCTCAGAGTTGTGAGGAAGGAGTAAAGAAAGATAAGGCAAAGGTCAAATTATAAAACATTTTTTCTACATTAAGGAGCTTGAATTTTACTCTGAAGTTTGTAAGATCTACAGAAAGATTTTACTCATAGGATGACGTGGTCAAACTTTAGATTGAGAAAGATTAATCTGGCAGCTGTGAGAAGAGTGAATAGAAGAGTATCAGATTAGAGACAGAGAGACAACTGTGACTTTGGGGAAGTTAATCTCTCTGAGCATCAGTTTCCACATCTGTAAAGTGGAAAGTAATAAAAGCCTAAATTGTGCCATAGTGAAATGTACATATACAGTATGATATGTCTGAGATTTGGGAAGTACTCAATAAAAGACTGTTATATATATTATAAGCTGCCTGGACAGGGTCAGGGAAAAGAGTTGAGATGGGATTGGAGGGTGGCAGGAAATGAAACTGACTCACTCAAGAAACATTTCTTGAACATCTACTTTGCATCAGGCACAGTGTCAAACAATGAAATATACTTGTGGTCTAGTACATAAATCCTTCATGTGTTAGACATGCCTTGTATCCTAGCCGAAAGCTATCAACTGCAAAGGAACATGTACATTGCAAATAACCTATGATTAATGTTTCAGGAGATTTTTCCTCTAGATAGCTAAAGAAAAAACTCTTTGAAAATTATCCTTTCATTAATAGACAAATTTCTTAATCTTATATTATTTCTCAATCTTTTCTGTCATTGATTTCTTTACAACATTTATCCACATTATCTTACTCTTTTGTGAGTGAAAATCAAAGATAAGCACATTCACAATGGAAGAACTTTTGACATGCACAATATTAATTATTTCTTACACTGATTTTGTAGCTAAACAATAAAAGTAAAATGTGCTTTTTAGAGAAAAAATGGTCTCTATTTAATGTAGAAAACTTAATACTATATATTTTTATATTTTCCTGATTCATAAAGCATATTTTTATTCCACAGACGTTACATACTTTTGTGCTATAAAACTAAATTAAGATAAACAACTAAAATCTAGAATTGAAGAAAACGATTTTACAATGTTGTATAGTGTTGTATTATTAAAATGTACTTAATGAAAGCTAAGGTTGTATTTGAATGAGATAAAATGAAATAAACCTACCAGGTTACTAAATATTTATATATAAACTTTTCCTGAGGATATTTATAAATTCACAAAAGAACAAAGGTATGTCACCTTTACCAACTTTTTAATGTCAGTTTTCAAACAACACAGTTGAATCTTTTTTGATACTTGAATACCCTAAGGTTTACTTTTTTTTGTCCAGAGAGATTTTCTATTTAATTAGACTTTAAGAATAATCCTATCCACCCAAAGTATTACCTAATTAATTTTCTCCAGTAAAGTGCAGTCATTGCTACCAAAATCAATCTATACAGCCTCACAGTTTTCATTCTTCAAATAATTTCCCTCTTGTTCCTCTTTTTTTCTGACAAAAGAATTCTTTTTAGAATATATGTTTAAAAGAATTCTTTCTAGAGTATATTACTTTTTCCCCAGGGCTATATTAGCTCATTTGCCAAAGACTCATAATGCTAAAGGGAATAATTTGGTAAAGAAAAACCATATGACATCAAAACAGAAGTCAGTCCATCACTTTTCTGGACCAAGTATAGAAGATCTATTTTTGAGTGATAACTCACAACACATAATAGGCAATTTGAAATAATTACATTTATGGAATATCATTATTTGTTAGACATTTATCAAAAGAGCAACAACTAACACATATGAACTAGCAACAAATCTTCATGCATTTTTGAGTGACTTAAATCAGAACTTTGGACAAATAAAAAACTTTTTAAATATAAGCCCCTTCTTGGAAAAAAAATGTGCAACCACTTTAAATCATCAAAAAGAGGATAGAAATGACAAAGAGCATTTGAAGATATAATCATGAGATAAGACCCCTTCTCCTCTGTGTAAGTGCCCCTCTTCACAACCTGAAAGAGACTCCATTTTATTCTTATTCAAAAAATAAGAGAAAACATTTTTAATTTTCAAAAATATATTATTCATTTCTAGCATTCCTTACAAAAAGAATTTAGGAACACAAATCAATAATCTATAGGACTAAGTTGTTATTTTGAGTTGTAAAATTCACCAGTTTTTTCCAGGACTTGGATGCTATGCTTCCACTAATGAAATGAAATTCAAGGTAACTGGTTCAGAGAAAGCTAGTTATAAACATGATATAATGCTAAGAGTTGGCATTACTATTTGAATATGCTCACAGATATTTTTCCTCTTGCATTATCTTTATAAGCCTTTTATTTTATGTGTAGCTTACCATTCTTGAAAATAGAGATACCAACTCTTCATAATATGTAGTAGAGAGCTGTGGTCATCTTAATTAACATACTTGTTTATAAGTAAAATTTAAAAAACAGTTATTAAATATGTCACAATTTAAATCCTGGGCTAGTTTTAATTTTTAGATTGAATAGTTTTTAACAAAAGTTCACACTACAAGAAAAGTAAGAGTTATAAATGTATGAACCTGTTTGGGAACATTTATTCTTAGCTTCATTGTCTAGGAACAGTTTTATAAGCAAAAATGTTTAGCCAAGTTTGAATTATAGAATGGTAAGAATATAATTTAGGAAGAAAAAATCATGTAAAATGTCTGCAGATATGCAAAAATAATCTTATTTAGTCAGAAATATCTGCACTGTAGCACCAGTTGTGCTACCAGCTAATCCCTTCCTTCTTTGAAAATGAGAAGGAACAGATACTTCAGTAGATAAAATAGCACGCATACTAAAAGGAGCCTAAATTTATGGAACAACCTGTTCACTTCCTTGGGATTCTATCCAGAAGACACAGAGTTGTTTTTAATAACTCTAAAATGGTAGCATTTAGAAAGCTTAGTCTGAAGGAAAATAACAAAAGGAATGACTACAGTACACATACACCTATAGGACTTTTGTTATTTTCCTCCAAACTAAGGAATATATTACACAAAAAAAATATATATACGTGGCCAGGCACAGTGGTTCACGCCTGTAATCCCAGCACTTTGGAAGGCCAAGGCCAGCAGATCACAAGGTCAAGAGATCGAGAATATTCTGGCTAACATTGTGAAACCCCATCTCTACCAAAAATACAAAAATTAGCTGGGTGTGGTGGCGCATGCCTGTAGTCCCAGCTACTAGGGAGGTTGAGGCAGGAGAATCGCTTAAACCTGGGAGGTGGAGGTTGCAGTGAGCTGAGATCACACCACTGCACTGCAGCCTGGTGACAGAGTGAGATTCTGTCTCAAAAAAAAAATGTATATATATAGATATATTTATAAATATATATAAAAATAAACATGTCTGTGTATGTTACATATATAAAAAATATATATTATATATAAAATATATATATTTAAAGTCAGGATAGAGCAGGGCAGGTAGGGAATAGAGCATTTTGGTTTTCCAGGAGAAAAACAAAAGTTGTTAAGGTTTTGTCTTTAAGTTATACCAGGATAACATATTGCAGCAAATGGAATGATGGCCCCCAAAAAGATACATCAAAGTCCTAATTCCTGGAACCTGTAAATGTAACCTTATTTGGAAAAAAGAGTATTTGCAGATTTAATTATGTTAAGGATTTTGAGATGAAGAGAACATCCTGGATTATCTGAGATAGGTTCTAAATTGAGGGACAAGTGCCCTTATAAGAAACACACAGAAGACAGACACAGAGGAGAAAGCCATGTAAAGACCGAGGCAGAGGCTGAAGTGATGGGAAGTGATGGGGCCACAAGCCAAGGAAAGCTGACAGCCACCAGCAGCTGGAAAAGCCAAGAAATAGCACCTCCCCTAGAGTGTTGGGAAGCAGCACAACCCTGCCAACACCTACCTAGATGTTGGAATTCAGGTGTCCAGAATGGTGACAGAATAAATATCTGTTGTTTTAAGCCATTAGTTTGTGATAATTTATTACAGTAGCCACAGGAAAAGATAATGTGTATATGCTGTGTTTGTCTGTGTTTATAACACATATATGTATGCATATACTCATGCACTAAGACACTGCTAGTACCCCTTCACACGTACCATATCACATGAAATTCCATTAAATGGAGTTGAAATTAATCTCTGGAATATTATGTCTTAAGGTCGTTTAGTTTATGCTATCTGTTGAATATAATTGACATGCCAAGTACTGTGCTAGGCCCTCTGGAAACAACAATAAGTCAGACACCACCTGTACTCATGAAGCATCCCAGCGGAATATCGACAAGTGAACCAACATGGGAATATATTAGGATAACTCTTTCTAGGTATGGATGCATGGGAGCCCAAAGAAGAACATACAGCTCAGCATAGGAGGGGGCAGGAACAGAGATCACAGGGAGTTTTCCAGAAAAACAAACACCTAAAGTTAGTGAAACCTGAAAGATGAGTTTGCATGGTAGTGCTGGTACAATGGCATGCAAACTCATCCATTGTACCAGTGCTGGTACAATGGCATGGAGCAAGGGTTTAGATGGCATAGGGGAAGAATAGAGAAGGTTCAGGCTGAGAGAGCAAAATATACATGAAAGAAGTTCTGTGAGATAGCAGTGAGTGTGAAAGAGGCAAGGGATGAGACTAAGCTGTGGTCAGAGAGCAGAGAATGATGAGCCTCGTAAGTCATTCTAAGAAGTTTATACTCTATCGTAAAGGCATTGGGTGTTATTAGAGGGTTTTATGCAGAAAAAAGACAAAAGGGCATTTTAAAAAAATCATCAAAATCACTATCTATGGTGTTAACGTACATCAGAAAACATTGGAGCCAGAGATACTTTTTATGAGACAACAGTGGCAGCCCAGGCAAGAGATAAGGATGCTCTGGACTAGAGGAGCGATACAGGGGTGAACAGATAGGACATTTCCATGGAGTCATGAAGGGGTATAATAGAAACGAATTGACACTTGGGTAAGTAAGTATATGAGGAATAGAAAAGAGAGATCTGGGTTTCTAGCTTGAGCAACTGAGGGGATGGTAGTATTATTTCTCAATTCTGGAAAGTGGGCTGAGGGGCAGATCTTGGGGTAGGATATGATGAGCTCAGAGAAGCCAAGTAGGAGAGCCACCCCAGTGGAAGAAGAAAAGCAATTGGATATGTTGGTTTGTAGCTCAAACCAGAGATACCTGGGTTAGAGACCAGATTTGTAAGTCATCAGCACATAGATGATTGTTGAAGCCATAGGAGTAATTGGGAAATCCTAGAAAGAGCAAGTACAGTAAAAATTAGAAGGGACACAGATGGAACTTGCAGGAATACCACATTGTATAGACAGAGAAAGAGGAATCCCCAAAGGTGATAGAATGAGTAGCCAAAGAAATAGGAAGAAAACCAGAAAAGTATAGTATCACAAAAGCAGGCCAGATTTGAGATGAAGAGAACATCCTGGATTATCTGGGATAGGTTCTAAATTGAGTCCATGGCCAAAGGAAAGCCAGAAAGCCAGATTATAAAGACAGGAGTGTGCAGCTGTGTTAGATGCTCCAGTGAGTACTGTAATAACTCAGAATTTTCCAGAGCATTTATTGACCAGGAGATGATTGGTGGACTTGGTAAGATGTTCCAAATAGAGCAGAGGAGACAAAAGCCCAACTTCAGCAGGTTGAGTCTCATGGTGGGGTGGAAAAATGAAGTGAGTAGCAGGTGTGGTCAACTCTGGTCAGTGATTTATCTAGGAAGGGGAAAAAGAGAGAAAATGGAGGATCTGAACATTTGCTTTCTTTTTAAGATTGAAGAGGTCTGAGATGTTAATAATCAGGGTCATCTTTTAAAAAAAATAAATCAATATACCTGGTATTCATATATACTTTATAATTTTAGAATTGTGGAAAGGAATCTTAAAGGTAAATTAAATTTCTGTCTACCACAGGCATCCTTCTCATAAAGTCCCTGTTAGAGGGCTGTCCAGACACTTTCTGTGATGGGGGCTCACTACTTCATAAAGGCCCTGATTGCATCACTAGACCACTGTGTCATTTAAAAAGCATCTTCTTAAAATGGCACAAGCACACCTTGCCATGATGTAAAGGACCCTTAGCTCCAGTTCTGCCTTCTGGTACCATATGTGAATAGAACCATTGTGTGTCCTCAGTTCTTCCAATCTAAGCCCTCCCCACCATCCAGGGTACTCTGCTCCGGGGGAATCCTCGTTTATGAATATGCATTTTAAAGATTAGTGCATCCAACTATATAATTAAAAGCAACATCTTAAATGTCACATTGTCAGTGCTGAAAACAGCAGGACTGTTATTGCCTATGATCTGAATTTCTGTTAAGATAGCATGAGCCCATTGTCAAATAAACAGTTAAAAAAAAAAAGCTGTACTTTGCCTCTGGTCCTGTCAAGCATGACAAAGTTCACTGACCACCACAAAGGAACACTAAGACTACTTAATGCGGAGAGATCTCTCTTGAGAGAGCTGATTGTTATCCTCGCAGTGACCTGGTTATCATCTTTTTCATAAATTCAGTAGCCATTCTGGCTTTTTATAGCATCCACATCTGCTACTAAGAGGTCAACTGTGCCACTCAAATCTTGCTCTAAAGGACTATAGCCTAATCTTGTCTTTGCTACTAGTACCTGTGGCCATTGAGTAGAAGACCAAGGAGTCACTTACCCTGTCATTTAAATACAATGCACAGGCTGTAAATAGTTTTCAATGTGCTTTTTATTATTTTATTGCCTTTTTATAGAAATAAAATATAGGTTTTCAATACAGCTACCTTCTAAGGATTTAAATGTTAATGCCTTTTAAAAGCCATTTTCCCAGGAATGCATCTGATGGTGTAACAGGAAGTGTCATAATAAAACGAGTATTTCCCCTGGATCCCATATCTTTGTTTTGATTTTACATTCCTTCATTCATTCAACAAATATGTAATGAGTGTCTCCATGTGCTGGGCACTGTGTTGGATACACAGGCTAGAGCAGTTGACAAAATCCACAAGATTCCTGTCTTCACAGGGTATAACCCCATGGAGAGATGGATACTGCCCAAGTCAGCACACACACACCGTTGTATAATATTCAGGGGTTTGGATGGGTGCTGTGGCAAATGGGAATAGGGCATTCTGAAAAGTAAAACTAGGGCAGTACGTGCCTAATTTGAAGAGTCAGAAAAGTGACATCAATCTGAGATCTAAAGGGTGAGTAGGTGTTTTGCTTTTCTGGTTTTGTTTTTTGTGTTTTCCAGAGAAAGAGTTGGGGAAGAGCATCTCATGCAGAAAGAGCACAAAACACTCTCTTTGAAGGTTCTGAGGCTGTTTTCAACCTTAATTTTTCCCTAAGGCATTACAGACCTCTAAGACATCTTGGTTTGATCTGTGCAAATGTAAGACATAGCTATAAATTAGATAGTGAATACATTTTGCAGGTGTTAAAAATGGATTCTCTGGCATGCAAATAAACCCAGCCTCCTCAATCATATGTATGACAAGACAACAATTTCTGGAGGTGCTAGCTCTTTCAAGGATTAAAGCACTATATCAATATTTTATATATGCTGAAAAACTGGCACAATTTTTTTTAAGTTCAAGATTATTTTGTCAAACAACATGAAATGCTCTGAGTTATAGGTCCTCTCTGTGTTAGAGTGTGGGAAATCCTTAAAGAGAGCTTGTGATCAGTCAAAACCGAGAGAGTAAGTTTCTCACATGTATTTGCATTAATTGCATTTAAAAGCACTATTTTGTTTTCGGTAATACCTGATGATGAACCTTCCAGAGAGGAGTAGAAGGCCCATTTCAGGAAAGATTCACTGATCAGAAATGCTGATACAGGTCTAAGTATCTTGAGATCTGTCTTCCAGGCTCATGAATGTGAAATGGTATCACAGGGTGACCCTCTATCTGATTTGCCTGGATTTTTTTGTGGTTTTAGCATGAGAATCTGTATGTCCCAGGACACTCCTCTCTCCCAGGCAAACTGGGATAGTTGGTCACCAGACTGCAATAAGGATTGGCTTCCTGTGATTTATGGACTCTGCGGACCATCTTTTGAAGATCTTGAAGCCCTGTGATGGCACAGGCTGCCCAGTTCTTAGAAGAGTCCCATGCTTGGTTTAGTGCTTTGCTATTGCTGTTTTAAGTTTGTAAACGTTTGAACAAGGGGTCCTACATTTTCTCTTTTCTCTGGGCCCTATAATTTATGAAGCTGGTTCTATCTGGACTTAGTATTTATTGAGCTTTTACCATGTATTGGGCCCTGAACAAATGGCCTTATATTAGTTCATCTAATACCTAATTCTGAAAGGGAGTTATTATAATGTACTAGTTTTACAGATGAAGAAACTGTGGAAGATGGTAAGCAATTTAACAAGATAGTTAACTGACAGGAACATAAATTCAAATTAAGAACTGCCTGGCCCCAAGTCCCTTGAGCTTTCTGCTCTGCTGTGCTGAGGCTTAAATAGCACCCTGCAGTGGGGATAGGCATTGTCAGGTTCCATCTTAGGAAGTTATTGATTTTGCTGATCCCAGATGGTCAAGTATTGGCAACTTTGTAGAGTTCAAACTGATAATAAAAGCCATATTAAAAATCGCCACTGCTTTAGACATGAACAATTCCCCCTCCTATCTTAGGCTTTCTACAATTTGTCTTTGACCTGGCAACTGACATTGTTTTTATTATATCCTCCTTTAGATCTTCCTTGAAATGAAGGTGGTATGTATGTATGTATGGGGCCTGGCATGAGGCAAGATTGGAATTCACAATTCAATTAAAGAAAATAGGCAAATGACAAAGTTAGGAAAGGATTTGAGAGGAAGAGCTCTAAAGCTAAACAGGTAAAATGGCCTCCTCTGGCTTCTCCCTGAGTCTTCTTGTATGTTCTGTTCACTCCGGTCTCTAATAGCTGTTTGGATGCAGAATCAGAATTTTCCATGGGACTTACTATTGATGCTCTTCAGAAATACTGCCCTTTCCTCAACTGCTGTCTTCCTTAGAGCAAGTTTAAGTGAACTTTTCTGAAGGTCCTTGGAAATTGAGAGAATACAGTTCCAATCTTTATTTTCATTTCTCAATTCATCTAGAAGCACCATTCTATTTTCAGTTATTCCTGAGGGCTAACCCTGCAGTAATTGTGGCAACCTATCTCTGTGATTGTATCACTGTATCTTCTTCGGATCCAAGCAACCACCAAGTCCATGTGTGTTCTTGCTAGAATTGACCATCAGGGCTTCAAGATCTTCAAAAGATGATCCGCAGAGTCCATAAATCACCCACTGTCACAGGAGTTCTTCCACTTGTCTGATCATAGGAATCATCAGACCCTCCACCTGTGAGTTACATGACCTTCCTGGAGATTTTAGTGTATTAATGACAGGGTGTGGTGCAGAATACAGAGAAGAGAGTAAAGGCCCAGGGGGATCTGCTCAGGCAAATGTGAGAAACGTTCCTGAAGCCTTTTTCTGTGTTTTATAGTTTTCACCTGTTTTACTCTGAAACTGAAAATAAGAGACTCTCTTTTACTATTATGGTGAAATAGCTGAAAAAAATGCCAAAATCCACATATTTTTCACATAAACTGATTAAAAGTAACTAGAGACATGCTGACATTTAGGAGAAAGTAGGTTAATTAAAAGATAAGTTTAAAAGATAAGTTTTCAAGAAAAGAGATTCATTTTTAAAAAATATTCAGAGGTCATGAAGATCCCACTACTGTGTGACCACTTGGGAAATAAAACACACGCACTTACATGCATGAATGCATGCTTACTTACTTACACACACACACACACACACACACACAGTCTCTACTCCATGATATGGACAATTATGCTACCTATGACCTAAATCCTGCAGGACTGCTATTGGTGATACTGTCAGTAAGATGAAAGCTTTTCCAATATATATATATATATATATATATATATATATATATAAGCTGAGCCTTTTAGCCAAAACTGGGAGGTGGCATTAACCTTTTCATGCTCTTCATGCATATTCAAAACAAAAATCATTTCTCGTGCATCAGTTGTAATTGATAATGTTACACTCTTATTGTATTAGAGACCATAAAGCCTTTGAACACACACACACAAAATCTGAGTGTTGCTGGGTTCTGCTCCCAAAACTCCTGGGTTTGGGGGACTTTTTTTGATATATCCATATATTACTCTAACGAGTGGCTGCTGAGGAGCTGCCTTCCTCATCCTGCCTATGGGAGCTGATCATGCTCTAACTTCTATGCCAAAAGCACTCTGGATGACACAGTCTTATGCCTCTAATGAAAGCGGAGAAGAAAACCGTAGAGGTCAGGGGCTGTTTTGAAGGTCTCTTGAGGAGGTCTTTGCAAAGGCAGTCATTTCCTTTATCAGCACACATTAACAAAAACCTTCTGGTGGGGAGTCTGACTTGTCTGTATCAAGTAGCGGTTAGAAAAAAATAAAGTGATTAATAGAAAATGTCAGCTAAAATGAGACTTTTTAACTGCCTCACTGACCTTAGATGATAGCTTCAAGTAGGTCTTTCTTTTCTTTATAGACAAGAGAATATGACAGAACAAAACACAGTGATGACAAAATGTGGTGATCCAGTGTGGCTCTAGGTTTCAGCTTTCAGAGTGAAACAATGCCATTCCAAGAGGGTTTTTTCATCCTTGATTCTCTATAATCTGCACATTCCTTTACTTGTTCTTTTAGCTATATTCCCCCCAGGGGAATATTGTGGCTTGGCTGTGATGGAATAAACCAGACTAAGGAAGGTAGAAGCTAAGAGTCTAGTGAGACACAAGTGATCAAACAAAGGATAGGCACCAGCCCATGAGAACAATATATGGAATGGGTTAGTCAAAGGACAGGTCGACAGCAGTGTGAGCCCATAGGTTCCAACTAGAAGGTGCATCTATAGGAAATGTTCAGGAGGAAAGGGAGATACAATGCATGGTAAGGGTATGTAATGTATCGATTTTTAAGCAAGAGACAATAAGTGATGGTGTTAGAAGGCAGGTGGTTGGCATTAGAATTCAGGCACAACGAATCTAGCATTCACTGGCAGGAAATCCAGATAAGCACAGTCACCAGGCAACAAAGTTGGAACTCCATCTCAAACAGCAAGGCAAGAGATCAGTTACTAGGAAACCAGGATACCCAAGTTAGAGAGAGATCAGCCTTCTTTACCGAAACATCAGAGATTACATACTCTATCCTCATTTTTATGCATTATGCTAAGGAAGTAGACGTTTAAACCAAATCCTGGATATGCAAAGAAAATGTCAACCCATAAGGGCCTCTACACAAAAAATATATATATATTGAGAAGACGAAACTCAATTCATTGTCTTTCCCTGGTTAGCTAATTATGTAAGTCAAAAATTAATTGGTATACTATACATGTGAACTTTCAAAGGAGTTAAGAAATACAACTCTTTATTATTAAGCAGCAGCTATTCATTATGAAAATGTCCTTTAATCTAGTTGGTTGTTATGTCTTATCTGCCAAGATGCACCGCCTAATACCACAGTTTTGCTGTGGGATCTATGTAATCAGTCCTCCTGGTTGTCAAAGCATCATCTCTAGAGATTTATTCCAGTAATCTAAGAAGAAACATGAAAGTCCTGTTTGTAGCACATAATTGAATATTTTAAAGTTCCTTTTGGATTTCCTTTTCATATTTGCTTGCTGATCAACTGAAATCCATTTTCAGGTTATAAATACAAAAGTAAGAGCAAAAATCAGAGGCAGAATAAAGGAAAAGGTATCCACTGTGAATCCATAGAAGTGTTGATTACATATATACCTTATAAAGCAAGGAAACTCAATTTTTACCTTGCACATGGTTTCAATTTGTTGTTATCTACAAAAATCTCCAACCCCTGATTTTGGTCAATGATGTAAAATTATTTCATATTTTTAAATTACTAAATATTTCAGGTCTACAATGTATATGTAGATACATAATACTTGAGAGAGAGAGGAGAGCTATTAGTTATAATAAATGTCATTACTTTGTGTTTTCTTCTCAGTGATTCAACATCAGTGGTTATCAAAGTGTGGTCCCCGGACCCAAAGTAGTATCACCAGCAAACTCGTTAGAAATACAAATTTGTGGGCCCAGGCCCAAACTTACAGAACCAGAAACCCTGAGGGTAGTGCCCAGTATTCTGTTTAACAACAAATTCTGATTCTGATGAATGCTTCAGCTTAAGAGCCACCGTTCTACACCTTGCAGATGACTTCCAAATCGACATCTGTTTCCAAATGCCTAATGAACAGACTTAGAGATATAGCACAATCCAAATATCTCAAAATTGAAGTTTGTCATCTCCTTGATAAAACCAGTTCCCTTTCCCTGTACTCCCTAATACTCCCTGTACTCCTTAGCTAATCAGAGCTGTCTAATTACCAAGTGTGTTAGTTGTCTATCATTGCATTAAAAATTCCCCAAACTCAGCTCACACAGTTTCTGAGAGTTGGAATTCTGGAACAGCTTACCTGAGTGGTTCAGGCTCAGGATCTCCTGTGAGGTTGTGGTGGTCAAGATGTCAGCTGGGGCTGGGCGCGGTGGCTCACACCTGTAATCCCAGCACTTTGGGAGGCCAAGGAGGGCGGATCATGAGGTCAGGAGATCGAGACCACGGTGAAAACCCATCTCTACTAAAAATACAAAAAAAAAAAAAAAATTAGCCAGGTGCAGTGGCAGGCACCTGTAGTCCCAGCTACTCAGGAGGCTGAGGCAGGAGAATGGTGTGAACCCGGGAGGCAGAGTTTGCAGTGAGCTGAGATCGTGCCACTGCACTCTAGCCTGGGTGACACAGCGAGACTCCATCTCAAAAAAAAAAAAAAAAAAAAGAAAAGAAAAGAAAAACAGATGTCAGCTGGGGCCGTAGTTATATAAAGACTTCTTTGGGCTAAAGAAATTACTTTCAAGCTCACTCACATGGCTATTGTCAAGAGGCCCCAGTTCCTTACCACGTGTGCCTACCATAGGGCTAATTAGTAGAAGGCAGCCACTTCCTCCAAGCAAATATTCAAGAATGAGCAACCAAGAAAAAAGGGCACCTGATTTTATAACCTAATATCAAAAACCACACACCATCACTTCTGCCATTATTGGTCAATGAGGCCAATCCTGGTACAATGTGGGAGGGGACTACATGAGCGTGAGACTACCAGGAGGTGGGGATCATTGGGAGCCATCTTGGAAGCTGTTAACCATGCCCAGACAAGTAATACCAGGAGATTTCCAACTCTCTTACTCTCACTGCTATATACAACCCGTAGCCAAGACTCATCAATTATTCAGTATCTCCCATGCCTGTCCCCTTCATTATAGTACATTTCCCAACTCACTCTTCTATCGCACTGTCTTGCCTCCAATCTCTATACTATTCCAACATTCCTTCTCACAGCTGAGCAACATTCCTAAAATATAAGCCAGATTTGCCACAAAAGACCTTCAAAACCTCTCTGCTTCCTATCAAGTAAGTGATTCTTACTTAGAATGGCATTTACAGCTTTCTCTGACATAAATATAATCCGTCTTCCCAGGACCATTTCCTGCTATAACTCTTCATTCTTCTCTCTCCAGGCCAATGATTGGATATCTTCCCCAATTCTTTGTTCCTAACAAAGCTCTTTTGATATTCTGTTTATCCAGAACATCCTTTTTCCACTCCAAAGCCCAGATCAGATGCTGTCTTTACTGATATTCCAGTCAGAATGAATGACTATCATCCACAGCATGTTATACCTCCAATACAGAATTAGTTGCAACTGTAGTTACTTGTTTAAGAGTCCTTATTTCACATACAGATTTTAATCTCCCCAGGGTTAGGGGTTTTCAGTTATCTTTATTATCAATACAATATTAGGGTTTGTTGCTTAAAATATATAATTTTAATAGACCCTTTCATATGAGAGATGATTCATACTATTCTCAACAACGCAAAGGAAAGGTATTTAAGTTTGAAATAATCATGACTATTCCCCTAAAGAGTAGCCCTTCCTACAAAGTTTCTAGTTGGAAAAGTAGCCTACAATATCCAGGCTATATTTTCATTTGAAAGACTTTTCCTACAGACAGATGGGACAGTCTGCTTTTACAACGGAACCTAGAAACGTGCATGGAGATGGAAGTGGTGAAGGCTCATAAGCCTGGCTTATAAACGTGTTAAAATCTAGGGTGATGGGAACCCCTAAAGGGTTTTTACAAGGGAAGTACCTGATCAGATTTTTATTTGGAGGAATTGCCTCTGGGGGAATTAGAGGCTGCCTGTCTGAATTGGACGGGGGCAGAAGTCAAGCCAAGGGGTGATGATGGTACGCTTGTCTACAGTGAAGGCAGAAGAGATGGAAAGAAGAGAGTTGCTCAGGAGGTAGAACTGGCCAGACATGATGATTGATTGTAAGGGAGAGAGCTGAAGGTCTGGAATGATGCCCAGGTGAGGATTTTGTGCCTGTAAATCTGGACTTAGGATCAGGACTCAGTGGGGAAAAACACTTTAGAGCATGAACTTTGCACAACATGGTACTAGCATCATTGTCATGTATGGAGGACAGCCCATTGTGGAGAGAGGCCACAGGAGCTATCGGGAAATTACGCTGACCTTTTTTCACAAATGAATGGGCTCAAAATTAGATTCTTACACCGACTGACTAAAGGGAAAGCTATTAAACTGTCAGAGAAGAGCTCTCCCTGGTTTTTATGAATTACCATGATTCATCATTCCAGGGGAAGGAGCTGAGCAAGAATCATTTCCGCTGCTTCTCAGGAGTTCCTGAAGGATCACACACTACAGCGTGAAAGCAGGAAGACTGATTCATAATGATAGCATCAAATATCAAATCGAACCTCTAAATACAAAGTATGCATGCTTGATATGTGATTATCAGGCATGTGATGAGGTTTTACTAAATCAACTGATTGTTCTGGTTGGTATTATGAATGCCCTTTCATCTGAGGGTAGGGGTGATAGAGATACAGAAGATAGCCACATATAACACAAAATCTTTCTAACTAAACATAGTTGACACCAGTTATGACATTCTCACATATAACATGCTTCATGTGATTAAAGAAGTTCTTATATTACATGATACATTTGACTACTGGTGGGGAAATTGCCAATAAAATACAGCTTATCTTGCAGGGAGTTTTTTAAACATTTGCATTTGAATACCCTTAGAGGAAGCAAGTATCTTTCAGCCTACAGCCACAGATATGCTTAATTCTCTCACTGATAGTATTACCTGGCTTCTGAGTTGGGAATTCTGAAGGAGAACAACCAGGAATGCTGAAATGGGGCCGAGCGCGTTGGCTCACGACTGTAATCCGAGCACTTCGGAGGCCGAGCCAGGCAGATCACCTCAGGTCAACATGGTGAAACCCTGTCTCTACTAAAAATACAAAAATTAGCCAGGCATGGTGTCACACACCTGTAATCCCAGCTACTTGGCAGGCTGAGGCAGGAGAATTGCTTGAACCTGGGAGGAGGAGGTTGCGTGAGCTGAGATTGCACCACTGCACTCCAGCCTGGGGGACAACAGCGAGACTCCGTCTCAAAAACATAAAAAAGCAGCAAAAAGAGTGCTAAAGTGGGTATCCTTGAGAGCAATTAATACAAGTCACCGAGCTAATTTGAAAGGAGACAGAAACACAGGAGGGTCGCCCTGAAGCTTAGAGTACCTCCCTGCCCAGGCTATGCATCATCCGTCTGAAGCCATGCTGGCCCTAACCCTTATTATTCCCCTTAATAGCTCTTAAGATACAATCCCTAAGAAGACTTAGGAGGTCCTGTGTGTTTGGATCCTGCTCCCACTTCCAGATTCTTGTCCCATCACTCACTCACCTTTCAGCAATCTGACCTCCATCCCCACAGAGCATCGCAGGTCATCGCAGGAGAGCCCTGTGTGGCATCCCACCCAGCTCCCTCTTCAAGCCCAAGGCACGCATTTCCCCCAGCTGCTAGGAATTTAAGCTGCTTAGCTCACACCTGAGTCCCACTTTGGGAATTGCCCTCACCTGGTTCTCCTAAGGTCATGCCCCCACCTCGGGACAGAAGATTGGTCCATAAGTAGCCTCAGAGGCCTCAATTTTAGGCAGCTCCAAAGGACACCCCAACTCCAGAGCCTCCTCCTTTCCTTACAGGGGTTATTCATGAAAGCACACCCGATAAACACCTAGCCACAAATCTCTGTTTCAGAGTCTGTTTCCAGGTATCCCATACCAGGACATAAGCCCTCCTCATGCCTGCCCCAAAGCCTTTGTTTCTGTTCTTCCCTCTGTCTGAAACATTCTTCAGCCATCCTCCTTTCCCTCTTTCCCTAAGTGTCTCACCTACTCCTCTTTCTTAGTTCTAGGGTCACTTTTCCAAGAATGTCTTTCCTGAAAGTCCAGTCTAATTCAGGTCCCACTGTTCTGTGCTTTCATGGAAACCAGTTCCCTTCCTTTACAGGACTTCCATTTGCAATTGTGCAGACATTAATTTGCATGTCTGCCTTACCTACTCCAGTAAACTCCATGAGAGAAGGAGCTCTGTTCCTTCTCACATTGGTGTTCCAGCATACAGCCATGAATCTGGCTCAAGTTTGGAATTCAACCAATAGACATTAAATTGTCTGGTGGATTAATTGATTGATTGGTGAGTGAATGGCCTCTGCCATCAAAGTCCTTTCTTTTTCTGACTCATCTTCCTGATAACAGGGAGCCCCATTTTCTGGTGACCGTTCCTCATGGTGAGGTTTTTAAAGTGCAACCATGTGATAAGCTGTGATTACTCTTTACCAAGGTCATCGTAGGCATTGTATGTTTCATCTGTCAAATGTTAATCATCTAAGAATGTTGAGGCTGAACATGAGAGAAATGTATGCCTCTTCAGCACTGTACTTTCATGGTAGGAATTCCAAATAGCTAATGGACAATAATAATAAAATCGCTTAGTATTTAAATCAGGATCACTACTTCACCAAAGTCTTTTAAAGTGTTTGTAGTAAAGTTGTGGGAGATTGAGCTCTAAAATGCGGAGGAAAAGAGCTCTTTTTGCTTCTACTTTCAGAGGCTTTTGTTCTAGAAATTATTTTTAGTGTTGGTAAATTATGCTAATTAAGACAACTAAACTAAAAAAGTATATTTAGAACTAACAGAACATATTTTACTAATGGTTTATGATTTCCCAAGCAGATTTAAAATTAGATTTATGTTATTTTAAGATATTTTTGTTTATCCAGCCAAATGTCACCCTAAAGGCCAAGCTGGCCAGAGAAAAGGGAGAAATTACTCTCCAACCAGCATTTGCTAAGCACATTCACTGAGCAAGGAATTCAAGGCCAAGGTCATTGGTGTCAGGAGAGATATAGTCTCGGAGGTTGCTGAATGATTCTAAAATCTTGTTAAGGACTCTGAAAAAGAGAAGAGAAAAGCCAGATCTTGACAGGCAGGAGCTTGCCTGGTGCTGTCAGTACTGTCCTGGCACTAAGAGCTAGGTTGTGGTGCTGTCCTGCTGAACATAATTTCACAGAACACCCACATCAGTCAAGTACCCTGTATGACTTTGATAGATCATGACAAAATCAAGACGCTTCCAAAAGATGTCCGAACTTGGACAAAAACAAGAACATTGTCCAAACCCCCCAAAATATTAAACATCCCCTACCCTAGCTGATATAAAAGCTGCTTCTTTACCAATTACAGCTTTAGCCTCACTTCATTCCTCCTGCCATATAGATAAGATTTATAAAAGATACCCAGTCATAGAATTGCTTCCCAACAGCATCCAATCTGGAGCAAAACCTACTTCCTTGAATCTTCTCGAAAATTGTCTAACACAAGCCCAGATCATGTGGGTCCTTTCTGCCACATTCTTATTGAGTCACCCCACAGCTCTCCACGGTATATGGTCTTCCTCATTGGAACAAGTCAATAAACTCCATTTGGTTTAGCTATGGTTGTACTCCAGCTGGTCTTTCACTGGGGGCCATAGACAACTCTCAACAGAGAAAGAAGTAACATTTAGAGAAGATATGGTTATAGTCAAATTGCCTTTATTAAATATTTAAACTTGAAATATACACACTTATTTCCACACCTTCACTCTAAAGCCAAACAAATAATTTCATAGTGTAGTAAACATTTGGGGCAAAACAAATTACGAATCAAGTCCTTCCTGTATCTCAGATAGGAAATGATAAATGATGGAAAGTCAGGAAATATAATAAATAGGGAAACAAAAGAACTATAACCTTTTAAGTAGCAATTGTCAAGACCATTAATTAGAGTCCTGGTGAAGCACAGTTGTCATGGGGAATAGGAGAAGAGTGGCCCCCGAGGAACAGAGTGAGCCCTGAGTATTAGGGCCAAAGCTCAGGCGTAGAACTATGCAGGTGATATGGCTTTGCAAGGCCACAGGCATCGTGCTTTCCCGCATATGCCTTTACCTAAACAGTCTGTTTTCTTCTCTATTGTAGAATGTTATTCATTTACTTATATTTCATCTGATTTAGTTCAATGGTATATGGGGACTTTTTTTTTTTTGGTCTTTACATATCTATAAAGGCGCTGTTATCCAAGTCTCAAGTTTAAGTCTTAAGTTTTACCCAAAAAAGTTTAGAATAATCTAAGGAAAGTATTCTTCTGTGATGTATTTTTAAGCAAACAGACATCAGAGGGAAATTTGATTTATCCAATAATTAAAGGAATAATACTAAGTCCATGTATCTTTTTTATAATGGTATACTTAATCTGAGAACATCAGAGCATTGTAACAAAGACATTCCATGCTACAGTCAAAGAAACACACATCTAAGAGGTGCCAACCCTAACCAAACAGGCACAGTGAGGATAGTGTTGCTCCGACTGATAGTTCCAAGTAGTAGCTTCTTATTTTTTAAGTTATTTTAATTTTGATTTTTCACAAATGTCAAGTACAACGTTACATAAAAACATGTATTGGGCCGGGCGCGGTGGCTCATACCTGTAATCCCAGCACGTTGGGAGGCCAAGACGGGCAGATCACAAGGTCAGGAGATCGAGACCATCCCGGCCAACATGGTGAAACCCCATCTCTACTAAAAAAATACAAAAAAATTAGCTGGGTGTGGTGGTGCATGCCTGTAGTCCCAGCTACTTGGGAGGCTGAAGCAGGGGAATTGCTTAAACCTGGAAGGCGGAGGTTGCAGTGAGCCAAGAATGTGCCACTGTCCTCCAGCCTGGCAACAGAACAAGACTCTGTCAAAAAAAAAAAAAGTATTAACAGGCAATACAGTGTGAAGATTAAGAACATAGACTACATTTAAACAGACTTGGGTTTTCAGCCTGACTCTATTGCTTTCACAGAACATGACTGCTGTGATTTGGATGTGTCTCCCAAAGTTTATGTGTTGGAAAAGTCCTCTGTACAACAGTGTTAGGAGGTGAGATCTAATAAGAGGTGATTAGATCATAAGAGCTCTTCCCTCATGAATGGATTAATATCATTATCAAGGGAATGGGCTAGTTATTGCCAGAGAGGGCTTACTATACAAGAAAGTTTGGTTCCCTCTTGGTCTCTGGCTCTCTCTTACTCTCTTATTTAATCACACTCTGTTGCCCTTCCAACCTTCTGCCTTATGATGATGTAGCACAAAGGCCCTTGTCAGATGCAAGCACCATGCTTTTAGACTTCCCAGCCTCCAGAACTGTGGGCCAAATAAACTTCTATTGTTTATAAATTACTCAGTCTGTGGTGTTCTGTTCTAGCACCAGAAAACAGACTAAAACAGTGACTTTGGGCAAGTTACTTGAAACTCTCAAAACCTGTTTCCTCATCAGTGAAATGGAGATAATAATAATATCTACACAAGAGAGTTCTTATTGAAGTCAATGCCATGGTGCCTGTAAATGTTCAGCTCAGTGTCTGGCACATTGTTGTGATTGTGTTGTTAGTCACCTGTGTTCAATCAAGTACAGAAATCTTCAATCTGAAATAAAAGATTTTGAAGACTCAAGCAATATTACCTTTGTGAAGAAAACTATATTTTAAAATATATTTAAATATATTTTAACATTAGGTTTGGAACTCTGATAGAAGAGTTTAATAGATCTAGCACTTAATAAACATTCACTCTGTATTTGCTTAGCCTTATGCTTTGTATCTGGGCAGGCAAAGGATTAGAGAAGAGAAAGCCAAATAAGATATGATTTAGATACAGACATGTTCAAAATTAACAGTAAAATATGACTGACTTTGTAAGTACTATAATCAATTTCGAACAATATTATCCTAGGAAAAGAAAAGTTCAATTATGAATAAGACAATCTAGGAGGCCTCACGGAGGTGGTGATATTAAAACAAGAGTGGGATTTCCTCAGGCAAAGATTGGGATTGTGGGTCTGGAATAACAACATGAGTAGACAAATTAACATTTAAAAAAGGAACAGAAGTAGAAAGGTATAGAAGATGTCAAGAGAATTGGGTATAGCATGATAGACTTGCTGGGTATGTGGGGACTGGCCGAGGAAATCATGAAGCCTCTATCATGAAGGGCTCTTCGTGGGCCCTGTTAAAGAGTTTAGATCTAGCCTCAGGTCTAGTTGCCCTAACAAAAATACCATAGACTGGGTTGCTTAAACAGTAATATATTCCTCACAGTTCTGGAGACCAGAAAGCCCAAAATCAAAGTACAGGTTGATTAGGTTTCTGATGAGGGCCCTCTTCCTGGTTTGTAGACAGACACTTTCTCACTGTGTCTCTTCACATGGCAAAGACACACACACACACACACACACACACACACACAGAGAGAGATCTGACTTCTCTTCCTCCTATTATGAGGACACTAATTCTGTCATAGGGGATCCACCCTCATGACATCATCTAATTGTAATTACCTCCCAAAGTCCCACCTCCAAATATCATCACACTAGGGATTAGGGCCTCCACATGTGAATTTGGGGGAGCACAAACATTCATAATGTCTTAACCTATACTCAAAGAGAAACATTGACAATTGTGAGAAGGCAAATAAAATCATGAGATTGCTTAGGAAGGTTAATCTGGTGTGAATAAGTGAGAAGAATTGAAAGGAGACAAAGATACCAGCTAAAATGTTGCTATAATAGTTCAATATAGAGGCACCATATTTTATAAAACCTGTAACATCATTAGACACATCATTTTTTAACTTTAATTCTAAAGAAGAAAATATTTCCATTGATTTATAATATAACATTTTATTGAATAGAATTTTAATTTTATACTTACTGAAAGAACTATTTGAGAAGTTTTTAGGCATCATCGTGTTTTATATGTCACTTTTTGTATTAACATAGACAATCTGAGGGAAATACAGCAGTTAAGGTATTTCTGAAACTCATATTCATAGTTCACTTCTTCTCAATCACTTTTTGATTTAGTCATTATAGTGTATATTATTATAGAGTTCATCCACATATACAGAGTGATGATTTTTAAATAATCACATTTTATATTTTATTTTGTCACTTTTTTTTTACTTAACATACCGTGAACATCTTTTCAGTTAATTAACTGTAGATTGATACCATCATTTAAATTCATTCAATAACTATTACTGAGCATCTAGGCCTCGGGCGAGGAACTAGGGAAACACGGAGGAGTAAAAGTAGGTGGGGGTGTCGCTCTGGTGGAGTGTGACCAAAGTAAAGAATTTCCTGATGGCACACATTTTCTGTCTTTCTAGATTTGGGTTTTTTTGTTATAATATTATGATGAATTTCCTTATTAGTTTATCTCTTTATAAGTCCCATGGTAAGCTTCCTTTCAGTCCTAGCTATTCAGGAGGCTGAGGATCACTTGAGCCAAGGAGGTAGAGGCTGCAGTGAGCCAAGATCGTGCCACAGCACTCCAGCCTGGGTAACAGAGTGAGACCCCATCTGAAAAAAAAAAAAAAGTTCCTAAAGATGTAATGTCTGGGCTAAGTGGCTTGCCTATATTACATATATTTAAGGATTTTGATACACATTGTCAATGTTCCCTTCAGAAATGCAGCAATTTATATTCTTCCCATCAACATTCCCCTCCTGGGCCTATGTCTTCACAACTCCCCCACCCTGGATTTTATCATTCTTTTACATCTTGGCTAATCAAGAGGTAAACACTGATATTTTAACATTACAAATTGCATTTCCTGATTACTGCTGATGTGGAATATAGTTTTATATTTTTTAGCAAAATACATTTTTATATAATGTTTATATTTTATATAACACACTATTTTTATATAATATACCTATTATATAAATATATATTTTGCATACACTTTATGTGTATTAGCCATTTATATATATTTATAAATACAGCGTATATATACACACACACATATACTGGTTTTCATTCTTTGCCCATTTTTCTATTGGTATATTGTATTCAAATGATTTTTAAACAATCATTTCCCCCTTTGAGTTCCAATGTTAGTATTTTAGAAACGTACAGAAATTCAAAAACATAGTAATTTGCACTTTATATTAGCATAGTTTCCTACAATAAAGTGTGATTTGTTAACTCATCTGTGAAAATGTCTATATGATATTATCCTCAAAGCAGAATGCTTCTATTAGTTTTAACTATTTGAATCTATTTCAATAAATCTAAAGACATCTTATGCAAACAGCAAAACAGGATGTGCGGTTTCCATAGAAACAGAAGCTAATATTATTAAAAAGGAATGAGCCAAGCTGGAACTTTTTTCCTCGGGGACCCTCATTTGCAACCAGTTCCTTGAATAAGTTGTATACGTGAATTATGCCACCTGATGCTAGTTAACATTCGTGATGCCTGATAAAGTCTTCACTTGGCATCTGATCAGCACAAGGGAAAGGTTGATGTAAATTACACTGCTGGCTAACTAATTTGGGATTTTATTTTCAATTGAAATTTAAAAGTAAAACCATTTCATCTTGATTTCCTAGGGAGAGTTATTCATTTCCATGCTAAAATTGAAATAACCGTAATGTAAGTGTCTGATTTCTTTTTCAACTTTGAAAATTTTGGTTATAAAGCAAACTTTTTCTACTGAATCAATGATTTTTATCAGCTTGTATTATCAAAATGGAAAAAAGTGCCTTAAGAAAATAGCCTTGAACAAAACAAATGTTATACACAAAAGTGCTAAAACCCTTTTAGAAGAATATGAAATAATTATATGACTCAGACTGTCAGAGTTTATAATTACTACCCAGAATGGAAAAATTTCCTATGCTAAAGAACATCCCCGTGGGTCCAAACCACCTAGAAAATGATGTGTCATATGTGTTACTTCGCTCCACAAATAAAGTCTACAATTCAGTGTTTAGCCCAAAATTTCCTTTTAAGGTTGTTACCTTTTCTGTAAACTCTAAGAAGTCACATATGTCTGTGAAACACTCAACTTAGTGCTGGAAGAGTGAGTCTTGTTGTATATGTTCTCTTTTGTATGGCAGAAAGAGGATTACTTCTCTTACTGTCAAATAGGGGGTAGGATATATAAAGATTGTGAGCATGAAAGTAATTTTCATGTTTACAATAATCACACTTTCACTTTAAAAAAAAATTGAAAGCTGTACACTATCTCATTTGACCTTCACAACTGTGATACTGACATTTGCATGATCACCTTATAGACAAGGAATCTAAGATTCCAGAAGCCGAAGGGTCTTGCCCAAACGTCACAGTTAACAAAAGGAAGAGCTAGACTGAAACACACGTCCTCAGTCACGTGTTTCCCATGTCAATCATGGGAGGTTTCCACTGAGCTACACTACCACCCAGACCCAGACGTACCAACTCCTAGGGTTTTCCTTCAAGCAGGGACTGAACTGAGTAGCCTGTCAGAGTAGCAATGACGTCCTTCACAGGAAGGAGGGGAGGACATGCTCCCGGATGCTGTGCTCTGGGGACAGTGTGTGCGCTGCATGTTGCTGCCCCACACTTGACTATCAGTGGTGGTTGTGGAGATGGCTGTGGTGGTGACATTAAGATCATGGCCCTCAAGGCTTCACTTGATCAGGTCTCCAACTTTATTTCATTTCTCTCTCCCCTGTGTTCACTATGCTCCACATAATAAATTGATTTGTTTATTTTTATCGTTTCTATACCAGGCACAAAAGGAAATAATAGGAAGAAGTTCCATATTATTGAAGAAGTGTCCCTTCCTTCAAAATTGCAATGTAGTTAAGGGGTTGGATTCTAAAATGAGATTGCCTGGGTTTGAATCCTGGCCTTGCCATTTACTGTGTGTGACTTCAGACTAAATTTAATTGATTCTATTGCTAACTTTTCTGTGCCTCTGTTGCTTCATCTGCAAAACTAGCCAAATACTAGTCCCTACCTGATAGAGTTCATGAGACAGTCCATGTAAAGCATTTATCTGGCAATAGAAAGAACTCCTGACTTAAGTAGTCAGCATCAAAATTGATCAATATATGGTGAGAAATCACAGTGTTTGCTCAGGAAGGGTCTTGAGCGATGCATACAGAACATTACACCAAGTGCAATACATATAATATGTTACATGTGTGTTTGTATTGCATGCATATGTGATACATACAAAATGTTACACATACAATATATTTTAACAGAAAGGTTTGATTTGGCTTGGCAGAGAGAAAGGAAGGGGCAAGCTCGAGAAAAGGGGTCACCTGAATAGGGACAAGGAAGTTAGGGGAGCAGTGGGAATGCACACAGTGTGTTGTGAGGATAAAGGGGCTGAGCTCATGAATACAAAAGGCTCTTGCAAACTAATTGTAAGAGATGAGGCTGGACAGGAAAGATAGGACCAGGTAAAAGAAGATTTTTAATTCCAGGGTAAGAATTTGAGAATTACCTCAATAGGCAATACATAGCTTCATAAGGAAGCTATTATAGAGTTTTGCACAGGAAAACTTAACGTAAAAGAAAAACAAACTTGGTCTTCCTGGATGCCTTTCAAAGTTAACTGAGCAAGACTGACAAGAGCCCTCTGATAAGAGTTCCTATGGATGGCAGTCAATATGCCAGGCCTTGTCTCATTTTAACAAGACTTCTACAGGATAAATACTGTTTTCATATCTTCTGAGGAAGGCTCAGAAAGGTTAGGAAAATGTCCAAGGTCGTGTGACTAATAAATAGCAGAGGCAGCACCCGCACACAGTCCTTTGCATCTCCAAAGCCTATGTTTTTGCTAACCTACCCTGGTTAAATGGTTTTTAAAAAGGCGGGAGGGGTTAGTAAATGAGAGAAGCAACAGAAATTAGGGAAATTGAGCAAGATCATTAAAGGAATAACTTCCATATTACTTAAAGTATCGAACTATTCTGTACAGAAGCCTTCATCAGAACAATTAGAAAGCAACATTTCTCTGGAAATGGCTGTTGAAATTAGAGTAACGTTGTGAGTGTTAAATAGGAATGTTAGTTGCAAAAACAAGTTATCCTGTCTAGCGTAGGCAGAAAATAACTTTATTAAATGATATTTGGCTACTCAGAGAAATCCCAAGTGGGCCAGAAAAGTCAAGCATTTAGGACAGATACCCAAAAACACTTTGAGGAGCCCGGACACCACAGCCAAGCTCACTATGCCCAGAAGACACAGGGGACTGGGTGCCAGGAGCTCCCCCCTGATGAGCTGAAGGCCGTCACCGCCATGCTTGCCAGATGTGTGTCCCTGCACAGGGCTGCTTTTCCACATTTCTCATTTCCAAATCCATGCCTAGATGACTATGATCTGATTAGTAGAACCTAAGCCACATGCCTGTTTCAAGCTTCAAGGAAATCTGGGTTTGAGATTCTTTATGACTTTTTTTTTTAAAGAGTTTTATAGCTAAAACTCATAATCTGGAATTGTCCAAAGTATAAGCTTTGGAGCAGTCACAATAACGAATGTCCATTCCTATTAGGTAAAGGTGTTAGGGCAAGTGAAGAACCCCTCAGGATATGTCTGGCAATCTTCATGGAAGATGTATGCTTCCTGACATGGGCATTTCATTCTGCTTGACAGGTTCAACGTGTTATTATAGAAAGAGAAGGGTGACTCACTAAATTTAATAAAAATGTCCATGAAGGCTGTCCAGCTGCCTTGGATTTGATTCATATTCACCCAGAAATTTTTTGTAGCCATTAAATTTCCCAAGAAAATTTACTGGGGAGAGAATGAGCTTACCAATGGCCAAGAATATTCTGGTCTCTCCTGAAGTTACATTTCATTATGGGTTAATAAGTTCATCCACTGGACAATGTGCCAGGCATTGAATTAGGCACTGCATTTTGAATGACAATCAAATCCCATCTTTGCCAATGAAGAGCTCACAACTTGTGAGGAAATCAAACATGTAGATAGAAAGTTATGGAGTGATACGATAAATGCAACCCTGGTAAAAATGACAGGAGAAGCGAGGAGGTGAATCCCTGCTCATCCCAGGTGGCAAAAAGGACACTGCTTGAATGAAGCCTTCACGAGTAAGAGTCAACCAGATGGAGGTGGGGGGAGAGGCACACTAGGTGAGGAAATGCACAAATGTAAGGAACATTAATTAATTTCATTCATTCAGCCAATATTTGTTTTGTGCCAAGTACTGGGATATAGAACATGGGAGAGTGAGTGGGGCAAAGGTGGGTGGGGGGGCATACCACAACAGCGAGGCTGATGGGCAGATAGACTTGACCAAATAGAGATGTGTATACCATGGCAAGACATTTAGAATTTACCCTTGGTGCTTTATCTTTTTAAATTGATCTCTCTGGAGACTGTGTATAGGATGAATCCAAATTTTAAGTGTCTCCCTCTTGAGTCTAAACATGTTACTTACCACCCTACATTGTGCATGTAAGTCTTTTCTTGTGTGTTAGCAGATGGTTTATTTTTCATGTGACTCAGGATGGGTACAGCGATCTGCATTTTCTTTATATCTTTTGGTATTCAGGTTTGGTCTCCCTGAGAAGATAAGCATGAGAAAGGCAAGGACCCTCCTGGTGACTAACTTAACAATAGAAGATATCAAAGACGGGCATTTGAACAAGGTTTCTTGGAGAGGAACAAAGTCTTCTGGTACCTCCCTATGAGACACCTAGGTAGCTACTATTTGACTTTCTGGAAACAGTAGCATGCACAATAATTACGCATTGGCATTTGCATAAAGATAATGGGACATTAGTAGGACAGAAGCAACTTAGATGTAAACCCATGTATCCTTAATAGAAAGATAGAGAAAAGCAGAGACAATAGCAAAAGAAAAAAGAAATAACTCATATATTTGTGTATTTTAAACACTGTTTTTAGGTGCAAGCTACCATCATGAAACACATCATCTGCCAGCTGCACTCAACAGGGGACAGGATATGCAGGGCTTAGAGAAAGTGCTGCTTGCTAACTCTACATTTCCATGTTACATCCTTGTCGTTGTGGAAAGAGAAAGAGAAGAAAGGGAAGATATGATAGCAGGAACATTCACTGAAGTACAGACTCACTGAGCAATCATGACAAGGTAAACGAGTCCGACAGTCTATAAGGTCAAGACAGCAGGGCCTTGCCTGTGAAATATATTACGTGTGTACGTATACATTACATGTGTGTATAGTTTAAATAGCTGATTTAAACTAAAGGACAGATCTCTCAAATAAAAGAATGCTTTCAGGGCTCACAGTCATTGACTATTGGGAACTGACAAGAAGGAGGGGAGGAGGCAAGCAGGTAAGCATGCAGAATGCTGCCTGTGGTCACACAGGTCTGCCCACAGCATCTCCAGTCCTAACACTTCATTGTCAACTTGCTCAGGAGTGAACCAGGTTCCCAGTAAAAAAGTTCACATGAGGCTGCCTTGTAAATCAGGTTGTCAATGTGTTACTTTACAGTGAGATTGATCTGATCTCAGGATAATATTCTTGTCCTCCATGCTAGATACTTCCCTGGATAGGTAATTTTAGCCAGGAATCCAAATCATTCCTTACCAAGGTTTTAAATAGGAAGTCAGGAAATAAGTAGTTGGATGATCTCAAAGTATCAGTTCTCAAATTTTTATTGCCATATGCATATAATATCTGATGGTTATTTCATAGACTCCCCAGAATATAGCCAGACCTTGACATAAAATCAGCCCTCAATGGAATGAGTGAATAACGTATTTAGAAAACAGATACTTCTGGATGTCCACCAAAATGTCCTCCTTGGAGTCTTCTACAGCAAAAGAATTATACCCAGACACATGGTTGAACTACACTTCCCAGACTCCCTTGCAGAGTGTGGCCATGTGACATTTCTCACCAGTGAGATATAAGGTGAAATGCTATGGGCCTTGGGGCCAGGGAGTGGGCCTGCATTTCCAAGGTCTTGTCCTTCTTCCTACTGTATCATTTTTTGAGGAAAACAGGAATAAATACAACTAACAAATATTCTCACTATTGAACAAACCTGTATGCCACTGTTACTAATAAAATCAACAAGTACTCCTGTTGCACCGCCTCTCTGCCCATCTCTACCCCTGTTTTCCTGTGTTTTCATTCCCAGCTGGAGTCATCCTTGACACTGCTCTTTTCTTTCTCCCAGACATACCTCTTTCACCATGTCCTACCACCTGCATCACACCTCCTGGCCCAAACCAGCGTAATTCCTTGTAATCTTTTATCCTCCTGTGGTCTGCCTCCCACATGGCAGCCCATGAAATCCTCTTGAGATGAAAACAGGAAAATGCCACTCCTTTCTCAATTGAGAAGAGTTTTAGATTTATTAGGGAATGAATTAGCGACTCTGAAAATGTACTAGGTATATAAGCACTTAAAAATATGAGGCAATTTTTAACTATAAGAAAAAATGTTTTAAATAGTCTAAGAAAGACATGTAATTATAATACATTTCCACTTTTAACACAAGTCCACTCACCAGAGTTCTACCGTAATTTTATAATATGGCTACCAAATATTTTTCTCCCAAAGTCTTCCCCATGCCCTATAGGATAATGTCCAAATGCATTAATCAAAAATTAAAAGCCTTCCTGATGTGGCCTTAATCCACTTTCTCTTCCTTGGATCTTATACTCCCTCACACAAACCTTTTGCTGCAGACAAACTGTATTATTCAGTATTCCTTGGATATACTTGCCACTGTCCACTGCTTCTGTTCAGGCCATTCCATTGCAGCCATGCTCACTCTACACTGTCCATTTGGACCTGTATCCCTTAGAGACCCAACTCAAACCCACCTCATCCAGAAAACCTTTCTTGGCCTTCCAGCTGAAAGTAATGCTCTGACGCGTCTGTTTACAAGGGAACATCTCTAAATAAATTTTGTCTTCTTTTTCTCTGTACAGTTAAATCCCACTTACTCCTCAAGACATGGCTTCTATGTCAGCTCTTCAACAAATCCTTCCCTCATTTCCCAGGCTCACCAGGAACTCTCTTCACTGGGCCTCCAAAGGCACACTATGAATACTTCGAGAATTCCACTTTGCCCTACGACCATCTCTCCACGTGCTCTTCTAGGCTTATAAGCATATGAGAGCAAGGAATGTGACTTTCATTTTGAATAACTGTTGTATGAATGTAAAACATATTTAGCAATTTATCATATCTCATGATTGCCCTTAAATCTAAATCTTGGAATCATCTTTATCTACATTTTTATTATTTTGTTTTTTATAGGCTTGCAGCTTATCTTTCCATGTAGTTAAAATCCCTTGAGGGTAGGAAATGTTTTATTCTTTATATTTTTGCCAACTGCCCAAATCAAACTCTATAGTGTGAGATCTCAAAATATCTGTTGCTTATCTTACAGCAATATTTGAACCAAGATATACATATATAAATGTTCATTTTGGCACTGCTTCTAATAGCAAAAATTAGGAACAACTAAAAAAAGTCTGCCTTGGTTCATTTGTGCTATTATAATAAAATACCATATACTGGGTAATTTATAAATAATAGAAATTTATTTTTCACTGTTCTGAAGGCTGAGAAGTCCCAGATCAAGGCGCTGGCAGGTTTGGTGTCTGGTGGAAGGCTGCCCTCTCTGCTTCCAGCATGACACCTTGTTGCTGTGTCCTCTGGAGGGCACAAACGCTGTGTCAGAAGATGGAAAGGCAAAAGGGAGGAATGCTGTGTCCTCAAAGGCACACAGGCAAAAGGGCCTCACTAATTCCCAGCTCTTTTATAAGGCACTAATTCATTTATGAGGGCAAAGCCTTCATGACTTCATCACTTCCTCAGAGGCCTCGTCTCTAAATAGCACCCCAATGGAGATTAAGTTTCAACATAAATTTTGGAGGAAACATAAACATTCGACCTATGGATTGTTCATTAGTAGAGAAATGGTTAAATCAACCATGGTTCACCCACACTTTGGAACATACTGGAATAAGTTAAAAAAAAAAAAAGTAAATAGACCCATTTAATCTGGCATGAAGATATATTCGAGATATATTTTTAAATTTAAAAATCTAGTTGTGGAACAATCTATTTGGTATGAGTCAGTGATGTAAAATTATATCTTATTCTGTGTGTACATATATGAATAATATTGTACAAGAAAATGGGTAAATTTATTGATAAAAAACTGTTCACAGTGGTTACCTTGGTGAGGGGAATGGATTGATAGGAACTGGAAGAAAGGGAATTTTTTTTTTTTTTTTTTGAGACGGAGTGTTGCTCTGTCACCCAGGCTGGAGTGCAGTGGCGTGATCTCAGCTCACCGCAACTTCCGCCTCCTGGGTTTAAGCAATTCTCCTGCGTCAGCCTCCCAAGTAGCTGGGATTACAGGCGCCTGCCAACCACATCCAGCTAATTTTTTGTATTTTTAGTAGAGACGAGGTTTCACTATGTTGGCCAGGCTGGTCTCAAACTCCAGACCTCATGATCTGCCCACCTCGGCCTGCCAAAGCGCTGGGATTACAGGCATGAGCCACCGCGCCCAGTCTATTTTTATTCAACAAATTTTAAGAGGCTATATCTACTTCAGGTGTGGCAGGCCAGGTCTCATTAACAGCAGAACAGGCAGGCCTCCATGACAACTGTTTCAGCACTGACTGAATGGTTACGTTAAATATTAAAAGCTGAGAGAGCCAGTGTCCTTATACAAAGCCTGGGATGTAACGAAACCCCACCAAGAGTCTTGCCTAGGCCTTTCCTGGACCTTGAAGCATGACAAGATAATGAAGGAATTCTTAACAGGACCTGTTTAGGATTAAACAAGTTTTATTGGGGGTCTGAAGAAACTCTCCAGACCTCCACAAACAAATTTATCGGAGGCCTAAAGGCACTCCCCAGACCTCCCTGATTTAGCAGGAAACAAGATAAGGGTAATCACCCCTGGCGCCTGCACCGGTCTAGATTAAGTAAATTCACTGAGAGTCCAGAGGAAGGTCTTCGGGACTCAGACCTTAGTTATAGACTCGAAGAAGTTAATCACTTACGTCTTTAGATGAACGCACACTTACCCGTAGCACGCCTCTATAGCGCTCTGGAAAACTTTGTAATTTTGAGTTGGTCTGGTGATATTTTACCGGCCTTCTCCCTGTACCCTGTTATAGAAATAAGCTCTCTTCTTTCCCAGTTCATCTGCATCTCGTTACTGGGCGGTGAGATTAAGCAGCCCAACCCTCAGTTCAGTCCAGGCACACAGAAACTGGACTAAAATCAATATTACAGAAGCTGCTCAAATTTTCATGAAAAGACAATTATTAAAACAGAAACACTTTCCTTAATAAGGTAGAGAAAATATTTTAAATGACCAAGTTTTTAAAAATTTGTTCCATTTAATATATGTTGATAGATTTTAGATCCCTTCATAAGCAAATTTTATTTTTCTTCCTGTAAAACATGCAAAATTTTTTAGCAATTAAAGTTTTCATATTAGAATTAAAATTTTCTTTCCTGTAAGAACACGTGCCTTTGAAAGTCTGCAGCTTGTTGATTAGCAGCAGTGAGCCTTCATCACATCATCAGTAACAACAGGCTAAGGACACTGGAGGACCATGGTAAGGATTAAATGAGATAAGGCAAAAATTGTGTGACATGGGAGCTAGAACACCGCAAGGACTTGGTCAGTGGTGGGTGCTACCCATTTGGACTAATCGGGTATCTACTGTAAATAAGGAGACTCCCTCACTCCAGTTGCCTTGGGCTGTAACACCTGGAGGGAATCATTCAGCTCTTTTCAAAGAATACTTTAGGATGACGATATTCCTGGAAGGGGATGCAAAAATAGAAATGCAACAACAATTTTATATTAGAAAACATCTAAATAATTCAGTTGTTTAGGAAGCCTGAAACACCACTTGTTTCACTGTTTATATTACCGATTCTCTGTTAAGATTCACCTGTTAGCTTGGAACAGCCTTTCAAGAGAAAGATTAATCAAATTTAACTTTTTCATCTACAGCAGGCTAGAGTTAATGCTCATATATCCACAAGATTTGTTTTAGCATAGGCAGCAATTCTTTTCCATGCATGGCGCTGCATTTTATAAAATACTCTGATCATGGAAGATTATTAAGGTTTTCTTATTATTTTAAGATGAGGCACTCTAAAAAGAAAAGCTTCATAAGCATTTAATAAAGTAAATTCAAAGCATAGCTATTGTACTTGTCAGAAAGGTGATAAGTAACTTGGCTAAGTTATTTCCTGAGTCCTTTCTATAGCTATTGTAAATGGGGTTGTTTCCTTAATTTCTTTAATTACCCAGAGATGTTTGGATTGCAAACAGATAATTCCACTAACTATAGAAAATCTATAAATGTTGACTTTCAAATTTATTTTCCAAGTATCCTTTGAAAGAAACAAATAGCATTTTTGTACAGATACCCCAAAGATGATAATTTCATTTTTATATTTTAAGTCAATTTAAATTCAATCTTGAACCTAGAAACATTAGAGTATTAGTCTGCTTCAATGCCCACACTCCTGTGAACATTGTCAGAGTCAAAATGGAGTAACTTGTGTTTAAAATTCTGGCAAATAGAGCTAGGAAAGTCCATGAGGGAAGGGTTCTCATGCATAAATGACTAATAGCAAGAACTATCACAAAAGACTCTGCAAGACCACAACTTTGTACAAAGGCCATGGCAACTTTACGCAAAAATATACTTCTGCAAGGACATCTGCCCAGCAACTACCTGTCCCACCTCAGACCAGCAAGGTTATTGACTTTTTTAGCCAAGGATAATTACCTTGAAACAATTACGTAAACTTTATCATTTTTCTTTTAAAATCCTTGGTCTTCTTTTACCTTCCTGAATATGCACATAGTTTACTGTGGCACACATATTCCCTTTGCAATGCCCTATTTCAAGAAAATAAATATTTTCTTTTATAGAGCCTCTCTCCGCTTGTTATTAAGGTTAACACTCGCTGCTGCTGCTTAAAACACACCAAAAATAACTATGTTTTTTCTTTCAGACTTTTCCTGAGAGGGCGTATATTCAAAATTCTCTAGTTTTCTGTTTATTGTTGTCATTGTTATTGCTGCCTGTAGGACAATAAATATACCAAAAACAAGAGAGTACTTTCATCTAACCAATTTTTCATGCCCAACAAGTTGCTAAAGCAAGATTGACGAGTGAACTGCTAGAATAATAGGAAGAACAAACTTTTTCCTGCTGGTGGAATAAGCTGGTGCTCAGCTGGAAGCAGTTCTCTAACTGCTGAAAGAATATTGTCAACTTCTCTGGAACATCCGTAGGGAATTTAATACCTGTAAATGAGTGAAAGGAAAAAGATACAATGTGCACAAACAAGCATATACACATCTTTAAATGAATTCTAGATCCTGAAGCTTAATTCACAGCTGCTAGTATTCAAATCCTTTGTTTAGAATAATTTAGAGCAAATTTAACCAGTAATTAATAAAATAGATTTTACAGTAATTGAAGTTAGATAGCGAAGTTGATAATTATTTTGGAGCTTTAGAATTTTTTTCTCTACAAACTAGATTTCTAAGAATATTCTTTTTTTTTTTTTTTTTTTTTTTTTTTTGATACGGGGTCTTGCTCTGTCACTCAGCTCACGGCAACCTCCACCTCCCAGGCTCAAGCAATCCTCCCAAGTCAGCCTGCCAAGTAGCTGGGACTACAGGTGTGCACCACCACACTCTGTTAATTTTTGTATTTTTCATAGAGGTAGGTTTTCACTATGTTGCCCAGGCTTGTCTCAAACTCCTGGGCTCAAGCGATTCACCTGCCTTGGCCTCCCAAAGTGCTGGGATTTCAGGTGTGAGCCACCGTGACTGGCCCCTGAGAATATTCTTAAGATATTTACAGTGGAATAGGTAAAGTGAGTGACAGGGAGTGCTGAAGATTATAAACAGAACTCATTATATGAAGTTATCAGTAGTTTGATTTTCTCACAGATAATCCATATTTATGAAAATAATAAGTTGTCAATCAAGAATAGAATCAATAAAAATATTTATTAATCTGCCATGTTAAGACTACAGCCACATAAAACAGATTAATTCAAACATTTCATCTGCATAATACCTCAAACCTGACTATTTAAAAGTGGTTGGGTAATTAAGTAGACATTTCACTTTTTATACAAATATTTGGAATCTTTCCATGCCTAAGGTTTATTTTCTTCATTAAAGTGTTATGATTACTGCCACCTACCTGGGAAATAAAATGTGACAGGAAGTTCATCATGAAATGGAGCTGCCATTACCTGCCTGGAACTATTTCCCACTCTTGTTGCATCTGTAAAATAGTCATTCTATAACCTCGGCCCCGAAGGGTCTGAGGTTGGGACTTAGCCTTACCAACCAAAGAAACAACTCCTGGTCTGAGTCATAGAGTCATAAATTTAGTCACATAAAACTGTCATCTTCAATGACACTCATTGAAAATGTGCCTGGACCTATACAATTTCCTTTAAATTAATTTCAATTTCCAGGGAAAAATGATTCAGAAAGCAAATAACATTAATATTCTTCCCACAAATTCAAAATAATTTTGAGAATTTCACCACTATAGAGTCAGTTATAAGATAGCAAAATAAAAACATTTTTCAAATTCTTAAAGCAGTGAGATGCTAATTATTCATTTATGAAAAGCCAGAGCCCTTTTTTTAAATAACAGTGCATCAATTTCCAACTTGAAACAGATGTTGGCACCCGGGATGACTCATTATTCTTAACTCCTGTCAGAGCACTTGCCCACTGGGCCTCAGATTAAATTTCAGAACACAGGCAGCAGCACTAACTTCTGAGAAGAAAATGTCACTAGAATGCCATTTCACATCAGTGACAGTGGCTTCTTCAGAAAATTAAGCTTCATTTCATGTCTGCAAGAACAGTGACCATTGACTCACCACTGCGTTAGTTCAGCTTGCCCAATAATAACTACAGAGCTTCACTCTAAAATCAAGTGCAATAGCTGCAAACAAGCTGAAAAACGGGACTCAGACAGAGCACCTAATAACTGCCCTCGCAGTTACTTTTCTTCAAAACTCATTATACTTCTAAAGATCTGTAGAATATGGACATAATTTGGTCCTTTAACGTCTAAAATAGACAATGCAAATTTGGCTAGATTAATTTGATCATTTGATCAGAATCATCAAGTGCTATCAGAAATTTAGCATTACATATTATTTTTTACTTAAGCTCAAAGACTTTATTTAAGTTTCCAAATCTTATTTAAAAGCACATTCCACATTAAGTTATGGGAGAGTGAACAGTTGTATGTAAAATTCTAATTTAACTTAATTTTTTAAAAGACGAAGATCTGATCTCTCGATCAGGAGGACTCTCTAAACTTGAAAGCATTGGAAGGTACCAGAAAGGAAAATATCAGTGTATTTGCTTTCCTAGAAATGTAAAATGTATGTATCTAAAAAGTATCACTCAAAAATTAGGAAACATATAAAACTGAGTAAATATTTATGATGAATATTGCAAAGGGTTGCATCCTTAATTTAAATTGATAAATGACCACCAAAATGTAATTATACAAAAGACATGAGCAAGAAATTCACAGGTAAGGAAATATAAGTAGCAAGTACATTTAAGAAAAAAGTGTTCAACCTATCAATTAAACTGACAAGGTGTTATCTTTCTTTTAATAAATTAACACTATTTTATAAATATATTATTTTTAATATAAATATCATTTATTCCTGGCATTAGTATTAGTAGTATTATGTTAGTACTCTCAGTATTAGAATTAGTAGAATTATAAATTAGTCCCATCTTGCTAAAAAAAATGCATTGGCATTTTTTACTTGGAGCCTTAAAAATATGCACATGCTTTAGACCAGGAAAGTTTTACATACAAAGATCATCATTGCTATGTTCTTTATAAGAGTAAAATATCTGAACCAACCTAGATGTTCAAAAACAGAGGAATATTTAAATTGATTATGAAATATACATATCCTAATTGTGTACAACTTGTAAGAATTTAAAAGTATACCTGCAAAGTATTTTAATTATAAGGAAACATATTTATGACATATTATCAAGAAAAAGTATATACATTTTATAAAAATATCCTAAATATGAAAAAATATACCCATAGAAAAATACTGCAATTATACTTAAAGTGATGATTGTTACTTGGTAATTCACTATACAAGATAGTCCCCCTTCTTCGTACATTCTTATATTTTTTAATTTCCTCACAATAGGCGTGTGTTACTTTAGTATTCAGGAAAAAATAAGCCTTAGTTTAAATGTGTATCAAAATGCTCACTTTAATTTTTAAAAACACATATTACACCTGTGATATTTGCAAAAGTAGTAGCAGAAAATAAATATATGTCTTGAAGAACTATAATTGGATTTAAGAACAGTTTGAACAATGTGTTTATTATACTTGGGAAAATATTCATTATAGAGGGTGACCACAAAGTCTAGAAATAAATGTGTATTATTTATCACATATCTTAATGTAATATCAATAATTCATCAATTGTGAATTTATCCGTGTTTCCAGACTTGGTAGCCATCCTATAATGAGCGATGGGATGTCAATCATTGAAAGGCGTGTGTGGCAAATTTAAAAATTAAAAGAACTGAATCCATGACAACTTGTGATTCAAAGATCCCACTAAAACTTCATGGGATGGAGAAGAGGGTGATAAGAATAACTATAATGTTTTCTTTCTGGTAACCTCCCTTTTTCAGAAGGACCAATTAAAAGCCATATTAACACACTATATGGTTGATCAATAAAGTATACAATTTCTATCTGTGATCTTGCTTTAAACATGACAGATTTAATCTTAGAATAATCTGTCTCAAAACTGCTTAACAAGGCCAAACATGCATGCATTTGAATTAATCTTACTTGGACTAATGACAGAAAATACTACTGAGAAAATATTTTCACAAGAAAATATAAGGTACACTGCTTGAAATTAGCAAGACTCCTGAAAAGGGGTGTAAATGAAAAGCAAATACCTCCGGAAAACCTCTTCTCAAATTTGGGACTCTCTAGGTTTCTTAGTTTAGGGCCCAGAGGGCCGCCTCCAACCTGCAAGTGTGCACCAGAGTGTGCAGGGTCACTGTCCCTCCAGCAACCCTGATCCTTTATGCTTATATTGACGACTTTGCCTCTCATGCCCACTCATATACTGAGGATTCAGAGATGAATAAAATAATTTTTTAACAGAGGGCAAAATGTAACAATGCCTGTAAGAGAAAGCAGCTAGGATTATAAGGGTGGGAGGAATTGATTTCGGTTGATCAGACACAGCTCTGAGGAGGATATGGAATTTAAATCCAGCTCTGATGGATGATAGCCCATGGTGAATCAGGTTTAACCGTTAATTTTATGGCAAAACTGCAATTACTTTTGCACCAACCTAATATAATGCCTTATTTCATCATTGTTTGCAGTGAGGTGGTACTCCTAATTTTGTCCTAGCTGTTACACTCAACTGTCTTCTAGGTGGGAGTTCTTAGTCAATCTGAATGAAAGGTGTCTTAATTAGTAGTTTAAAGAACAGTCTTCTGTTTTCTTTTAAAGATAATTTATGATTTAAAGAACAATTTTCTATTATATTTTGAAGATATCTAAGTCAAAGAAAAACCTCCTCTCATGTGGAAATTTCTCTAGTCACACACTGAGGTGAACGTGGACTTCCCATATATATTTAGATCCAAGGCAAGGAGAATTGCTAGACATCTTAAACAAGGTTGGTATGCCACAGATTTTTGTACTAGTTCTGTTTTACAAAAAGCTATAGTAGCCAAGAACTCCTTAGCTGATGTATTGCCATTTGGGACTTGGTAGGCTTGGTTTCAAAACTTCTTTTACTCAAGTAAAGTTGTAAATGGAATAGATTCTTGTTCTTATAGACTTTCATTTCTTCACAAACATAGAACCATACACTCTGATCTGTGAGACTGAGATACTGAGAAACAGATGCATGAATCATTTTTCCCTGGAAGCACAAGATGCTGAAAACATTGAACAGAAAAAAAATTGTCAAGAAAGAAAGAGGGCCGGGCGCGGTGGCTCACGCTTGTAATCCCAGCACTTTGGGAGGCCGAGGCGGGCAGATCACGAGGTCAGGAGATCGAGACCACCGTGAAACCCTGTTTCTACTAAAAATACAAAAAATTAGCCGTGGCGGGCGCCTGTAGTCCCAGCTACTCGGAGAGGCTGAGGCAGGAGAATGGCGTGAACCCGGGAGGCGGAGCTTGCAGTGAGCCGAGATTGCGCCACTGCACTCCAGCCTGGGCGACAGAGCGAGACTCCGTCTAAAAAAAAAAAAAAAAGAAAGAAAGAAAGGGGGGATATGGGGGAGAGAGAGGGGGAGGGAGGGAAAAGGAAGACAGGAAGAAGAGCAAAGAACAAAACTGATAGGAAACCACAATCAACTTTAACAATGAAGCTTGAATGAAACCAAGTGTCAAGCTAAACTGGATGTTCTTAAGTCTGACATTTTTAAGGCATTTGTTTTCCTTAACATCTCGATGGATTATACAGACTTACAAATATTTGAATTCACTTCAATAAACCAAAGAAGTACTTAATATATTGTACTTGATTTATAAATATGCAATATTTATTAATGTTGTAATCTTAAATTTATTCCTTTGACCCCAATAAACTCATTCTAAAAATCCTTGTTATTCAAGAGTGTACTTTTTACCCAAATGTCTTTAAACATGTTGTTGTTTTAACTAACAGTACAGATTAGAATTCTAAAGAACATTGGGTACTAGATTCCTTAGTACTATAATTATTGCTTTAACGTATAATTTCATCATGTCATCTTAGTATAGATAATTAAGGTTTCTACTCTAACGTATAGTAAAATTCCTTATCTCTAAAGTGTAATTATGTTCTAAATGATAGTAATAAATTCTTAATATAACCAAACACTGATAACAAAATGAAAGCTTGTTTTGAGTAGTTTAATATGTGGAATAGCATCTTTTAACTAAATACTGCTTTGGTTGAGTCATAAATCTACTTCTTGCTTTGTATGAGTAACAGAATTAAGAAAACAATGACCACATTTTCCTTCATACATTAAGTGTTTGCCTGATTCAAATATTCTCCCTGATGCAGAGCTTTGATTCCCACTATCAGCATAGCTCTTATACTGATGTCTTTGTCTACTGTACTAAAGAACATATTGTTCTACAGAGACTAAATAAAGTAGATTTCATCTAATAAAGCTGGCATTAAACTTTATTATGTAAACAATTCACATGTCCAAACAAGAAGAGACTATTTTCATACTAGGTGCAGGGGTAATTTTACATATCCACATTTTACTTCCACATTCTTTACTGCGGGTATCTGATGGGTAGGCCTACCTGGCTCAAATATCACTTCCAAGCAATGCTGGTATGATGGTTGATACTGAGTGTCAACTTGATTGGACTGAAGGATACAAAGTATTGATCCTGGGTGTGTCTGTGAGGGTATTGCCAAAGGAGATTAACATTTGAATCAGTGGGCTGGGAAAGGCAGACCCACCCTTAATCTGGGGGAGCACAATCTAATCAGCTGCCAGCATGGCTAGAATATAAGCAGGCAGAAAAATGTGAAAAGAGAGACTGGCCTAGCCTCCCAGCCTACATCTTTGTCCCATGCTGGAAGCTCCCTGCCCTCGAACATCAGACTCCAAGTTCTTCAGTTTTGGAACTCAGACTAGCTCTCCTTGCTCCTCAGCCTGCAGACAGCCAGCCTATTGTGGGACCTTGTGATCCTGTGAGTCAATACTGAAAAAACTCACCTTTACTTATATATACATACTTCTATTCCATTAGTTCTGTCCCTCTAGAGTACCCTAATACAGCTAGAAACCATTTTTAATAGAGGACTTTAAAAAGCAGCACAAAAGCTGCTTTTTGAAAACTTAAAAACATTTTGAATGCTTGAAAGAAAAGACTATTAAAAAAAGAACTTACATTATAAAATGACTAGTTCCTGTAAATACATGAAGCAAAAATATATGCACAAAACACAGTAATAGGGAGGAAGGCAGTGTGATTTTTGGTCTGTGTGTGTGTGTGTGTGTGTGTGTGTGTGTGTGTGTGTGTTTAATGGACCAACAATTTCTCCTTTTTAGGGCCCTGGAACACTCTTCTGGAAAGGGTCTCTTCTGTTTCCTTTCTTGCTGTTCTCATCCTGCTCTGCTGATCTGCTTCTACCTTCCAGACACATGGGCCAGCACTCACATTGGACCAGTCATTTCTTGAGTTGTCCTCTATTGTGATATTAATTGTGCAGCGTTCTCAATCTGCTTCAAGATGCTCTAATGGTGGTTTTTGGCAGACAGGTTCATCAGTTGTCGGTGTTTCTTGAGCAGAGTACACGCAAGTGCTCGAAATGAGGCACTCCAGTTCTGCAACTGTGTCCCCCAGGAATGGCCAGAAATACATTCATTCACCCTCTCTGTGTTCTTTTATGAATATTGTGAGCATTTCTGTCTTTTAAGGAGAAGAGATGGAAAGACTCTCTTCTAGGCTGGGAGTCCTTAACTTCTTTTATTCTGTGCTCCCTTTGCCTCGCCATGAAATATCCCCAACCCCAAGCCTGCAGTGTGGTTGGAACTGTTCCCATGAGGGTCACATTTTCTTTCTTGAGCTGAGTGCCAGTTATAAAGGTGTATTCAGTTTGTGAAATTCATTAAGCTGTATACTTGTGACTGCTGGATTTTTTAAAAGCTTATTTTCAATTAAAATTAAAAAAAAAAAAAATACTGCCTTCTGCCCTGACAGGATTTTTCTGGTTACTAGATTCATACATATTATACTGTAGCAGAAAAAAATATGGTTTCTAAGACACTCACAGGTTACTTTCCCCAGACATTTGCAGACATAGGTAAGACACATACTCAGCTTTAAAAATATATAGGTTATTTCCCTTTAATCTGCCATAACTCATCTTCATCACAGTAAATGAGTAACGTTACTAATATATTTGTGGAAGACACTGGAGAATGCAAAGTACCCTCACCTGAAGGCTCTGCATCCACAGTTCCCTGCATGACCGTTCGTCTCAGTCGGTCTCAGCGATGGACAGCGGGCCTTGGCATATTATATAACAACTTAACTAATGGCCACCATGCACGAAAGAGCAAACCGTCCTGTTGCCTAGTGACTATTATCCAAGGCAATCAGAGTAAACAGCAAATACCACAGATATTTTTGAACAGCTGTTTGTTGACCCAGATACAAAATTTATATGGCTCACTAGTTTCTCAGACAGAATTGGACCCTATCATACCCTGCAGAACAGAAATTTGTTTTTCTTAATTATCCATCATTATTCCTGGAAATTTTTTTT